>NC_045732.1:23211878-23380544 GCF_009834535.1 Camelus ferus
TGTGATTCAGTTTTGATAGATTTGTATGTCTAGGAATTCATCTGTTTCCTCTAGGCTACCTTTTTGGCATATAGTTAGGTGTTCATAATATTCTCTTACAATCCTTCTAATTTTGTAAGGTGAGCAATAATAATACCTCCACTTTGATTTTTAAATCTTATTTGTGTCTTCTTTCTTTTTCTTTGTCATTGTAACTAATGGTTTGTCATTTATGTTGCTCTCTTAAAATACAAACTATGGTTTTATTGAACTACTGTTTTAAAAAATTCTCTTGTTTATCTCTGCTGTAATATTTATTATTTTTTCCTTCTGCTAGCTTTGTTTATTTTGCTCTTCTTTTTCTAGCTTCTCAAGGTGTAAAGTTAATTTTGATTTGAGATCTTTCTTCTTTTTTAATGTATGCATTTATATCTATAAATTTTCATCAGAGCCCTGCCTTCACTGTATCCCATAAATTTTGGTATATTGTGTTTTTGTTTAATTAATCTCTAAGCAGTTTGTAAGTTACACTGTGATTTCTACATGTGTGTGCATTTTTCATTTTTATTCTGTTACTGGTTTTTATATTCCTTCCATTGTGGTCAGAGAGAATATTTTGTGTGATTTAAATCTTTTAAAATTTGAGACTTGTTTTGCAGCCTAACACATTATCTATGCTGGAGAATGTTCCAGGTCCACTTTAGAAGAATGCATTTTCTGTTAGGTCTGGTTGGTTTATAATATTGTTCCACTGTTTCCTTACTGGTCTTCTATTTATTCTATCCATTTTTGAAAGTGGGGTATTTAATTCTGCAACTATTATTGTAGAACTATCTACTTCTCCCTTACATCTGTCAATGTTGCTTTGTATATTTTGGGGCTCTGTTTTTTGATATATATACGTATTTATAACTTACATATCTTGATGAATTGGCCCTCTTATCAATATATAACTTCCTTTGTGTCTTGTAATGGTTTTTTACTTAGACTATTTTGTCTGATATTAGTATAACCAGCCTAGCTTTCTTTTGGTATACTATACATTGATTAAATTCTACAATTTAATAAGGCATAGATTGTATTATTTTTAGATTCCACATTCTATGCCTTTAAATTGCATAATTTAATCCATTTAAGTTTAAAGTAATTAATGATAAAGAAGCAATTACTTCTGCCATTTTATTATTTATTTTCTGTATTTATGACACCTATTTTATTCTTTATTTTCTCCATTACTACCTTTTGTGTATAGTTGACCTTCGTAGTGAACCTTTTATACCCTTTTCTTTCCTTTTATGTATAGTTCTAAAAACATTTTCTTAGTAGTTACCATGGATATTACATTTAATAGGCTAAATTTATGAATTGATACCAACTTAACTTCAATAGCATACAGAAACGGCTCCTATACAGCTTCTTTGTGATCCCTTTACGTTGTTTTTGTTGCAGCTGTAAATTTGTACATTCTGTGCCCAACAATGTAGCTTATGATAATTTGTCATGCATGTCTTTTCAGTCCTGTAAGAAGTGACATGTGGAGATGTAAGCAAAAAATACAATAATATTGTCTTATATTTGTCCATATATTTAACTTTACCAGAGATCTTTATATCTTTATACAGCTTTGAGTTACTGTCTAGTGTACTTTCATTTCAGACTGAATGACTCCGTTTGACATTTCTTATAGGGCAGGTCTAGTTGTGATGAATTCCCTCAGGTTTTGTTTATCTGGAGATATTTTAATTTCGCCCACATTTTCAGAATACATTTTAGTCAGGTATAGAATTCATGTGACAGTTTTATTTTTCTTCCAGCACTTTAAATATGTCATCTTACTGCCTTCTGTCCTTCATAGTTCTGATGTGAAATTGGCTGTTAATCTTATTGACGATCTCTCCTATGTGGCTAGTTGTTTCTGTCTTGCTTCTTTAAGATTCTCTCTTTGCCTTACACAGTTAGTTATGTATTTCCATGTTGGTCTCTTTGAGATTTTCCTACGTGAAGTTCGTTGAATTTCTTCTATGTACAGATCTGTACTTTCATCACATTTGGCAAGTGTTTGGCCATTTTTCCCCCCAAATATTCCTTCTTCCCCTTTCTTTCTCTCTTCTGCTTTCAAAACCCCCATAATGCATTTATTGGTCTACTTGATGGTGTCCCACAGGTCACTTGTACTTTGTTCACTTAATTATTTTTTCTTTCTTTTCCCTGGATTCAGTAATTTCAATTGCCCTATTTTCAAGATTGCTGGCTCTTTAACCTCATCACATTTGCTGTTGAATCCCTTTAGTGACTTTTTCATTGCACTTATTGTTCTTTTCAGCTCTAGAATTTCAGTTTGATTCATTTTATAACCTATTTTTTATTGATTTTCTCACTTTGTTCAGATATATTTTTCCTGATTGTTTTAGTTCTTTTAACATGTTTTCATTTATCTCTTTGAGTATATTTAAGACAATTGTTTTAAAGTCTTTCTCTAGTAAGTCTGATACCTATGTTTCTTCAAAGATGATTTCTGGAGATTTATTTTGCTCCTTTGAATGGGCCATACTTTGCTCTTTCTTTGTATGCTTTGTGATTTTTTTGTGTGTGCAAAACAGACATTTGAATGTTGCAGCTCTGGAAACCAGACCCTCCTCTTTCCTCGGGGTTTGATTTTTTTATTGTTGAAGGCCGTAATAGTTCATTTGTCTAGTGACTTTCCCAAATTATTCTTGCAATGACTGTTTTCCTTGATGTGTATGTTCTCTGAAATCTCTGTCTCTTAGCTTGAGTTCAGCTAGTGTGTTAACATATTTCTTGAATGCCAGGAGCCAAAAACAACAAGCAAATAAGAAAAACCAAATCCCAAACTAAACAATATAAATGAAAACATCTCTCCAAGCCTTTACACATTGGCTTTGTTCTGTGATTCTCCTTCCACACTTAACTTGGCTTGCACTGAGCCTAGGGATTGGCCCAAGGTGAAAAATTAGAGTCTTCTCAGTTCTTTTCTGAGCATGCATCTTGCCCTGGGCATGTGCACAACTTACTAAATTCCCCCATATACACAGGAAAAAAGGCAGTATATGTCCTAATTTCCAAAAAAAAATTCTCTCACACTTTTGCTCCTGGTACTTATGCAGTTTATTATATATTTCAACATTAATCTTTAGTCCTAGGTGTCAGTGGGTTGTTAGTTGGATTTCCAGTGTTTCTGAGCAATACCTTCTACTTTTCTGGCCTTAGTCTAAGTTAGGTGAAAGGGAGATAAATACCTTGTATCAGTCCTTTGGATAACCCCTAGACAGATTAGAACAGACATACACAATAATTCGTAAATAGGGTCTGCTTTGTTTTCTCTTTGACCAGGAACCAGAATCCCACACTGAACATGGGCTAAGACTCCTGCTATGCCAGAGATGGCTGGGGGTAAGGATAAGTAAAAACTCCACAAAGCTTTCTTGCTCTTTTGATAACTACCTTTTTTCCTGATTCAGTGTCTACTTAATTGCTATAAACCTTTGACTGTTTTCCAAAGTCCTGAGATAATTATTTTTCATAGTTTCTGCTTGTTTTCTGATGTTTCTATTGAGGAATAAGAGATTGGAGCTGCCTACTCTGCCATTTTTTTTCTCTAACTTTTATCATGAAGTTCCTTTTAAGAGAAACTGCCCACTCATTACCCCTAGAGAAGGGATATTCTTACACAGATCAGATGACTCCACCCTTTTGACCATAGTTGTTGGGACTGTGGAATGTGTACCTGGTTCATTGTTTGGCTTGAAAATATTTTGTTAGTGAAATAGATTACCTCTCTTGGGAATCTGAACTGAGAAAATGAAGCAAATAGAATCAGGAGCTGAGGCTAAAAGTATCTGTATGGGGAGGGCTCATGATTTATAATCAGCAGCCAGGGGGCCTCATGGCAGATTTTGAGGAAGCAGATATTTAGGAAATAGATACTGAGAGCTACAGAGAAGCCGTAAATAAGAGAACATGTGGCTGGTGAGAGATGAGATAACAGCTAATCCCCAGATTTCCCTTGGCTCCCACTGTCTTTCCATTTCCAGTGTTGTGTATCCTTACAACAAACTTCAGTTATCAAAGTTCCTTGTATGATTTCTGGTTTTCTCACAACCTATAGAGCTCAGTTGGAACATGGCACCATCCTCAAAGGCTTCCATAACTACTCAGACTTTTATGAAATGCATGTGAGTCATCTCCCTAACATGGCTTATATTTCTCTTACAAGGCCACCAACATTAATAATAAAAAGGGAAACATCAGAGCAAATGTCTCCAATGAAACCAACTCATGTGAAAAATAGTTCCAAACACCAGATATGACTGGATTCATTCATCCTTATTAAAAAATAAGCAATTGCCCTCTGTGTTTTCTCTTTTGCTAAGTTCAAAGCCCAGTAGAAATTTGAGTTTATCTTTGGACCATGTAAATTCCTCTTTTCCTTACAGTGGAATACCACAGTGGGAAGGCTCTATATGAAAAGATGGTGGATGCATCTCAGGCAAGCTTCTCCAAGAAGAGTTACAACTGTATTTACTCAAAGGAGGCATGAAGAAGCACACAAGAAGGGAGACAACTGCCTTCTAATAGGATAGTGAAGACAGAAGGCAAAATAGGCACTAAGTCAGACAATTGTTCTGTGTTTGTTTTTTGAGTAGAAGAGGGAAATGTGCTCAGAGCAGCTGAATACTGAGGATGAGTGATTATACTGTCTACAGAAAGCCCCTGCTATTGCTGTTATAAGAAGCTTCTCAAGTAGATGAGACACCAGAACCCAGTCTGCCTGCTTACATGCCGAGTCAAAAAAAAAAAAAGGAAAATCCCTTGGGGAGATTTGAGCACTCAGTTGATTCTGGTGGAAGTACTGCTGATTGAAAAGTGGCAGGTGGCAGGTGGTATGTTCTTATTGGAATAAATACCTTTTGAGTCTGTTGGCAGGCACCTCAGGGGCTCATGTTTGATTCAAGCTAAATGGACACAAGAGGCGTTTTTCCTCTTATTTTATTACCAGAAATACAAATTTAGGTAAGTGACATGGAGTAGTGTTTCTTTATCATTTTTTCCAACTCATTTCTTTTTTTAACAAGCATTAAAAATCTCATGCCCTCCATTAATGTTGTTTGAAATTTCTAAGTAAATTAAAATGTGATTTAAAATAAATCAATATAATGAGACAAAGGAATACTTCATTTTCAAACTAAGGACTGATCCTTTTAAAGTCACTAAACAAGATAACAAAGTTACCAAGTTTCAAGTTGAACTTGAAACTCAGTTTATCAAGTTATCAAGTTACTTAAGTTTCTTGAATGCTTTAAACATATTCTGTAGCTTTCATGTTTATCTCTTGTGCCTCTCTCTCTATATACATAGGGATGGAGAGATATATCACATATATATCACACCTCTAGAGAGAGAGAGAGAGAGAGATAAAAGAGCACAAAATAGTTGTTAATACACTGTGAAACAAGACTTTCACATCTAAGTTAGTTATCAGTACAGAGTTATGATTCTATATTGAATCATAGAGAAGATGATGTAAGTACCAGAAAAAAGGCATAAGCAAGTACTATTGGAAGAGAATGATAATGGTAAGTTATTTATGCCAGAAAGGGCTTCTCAAGGTGGATTGGAGTTATCCTGAGCCTTGAAAAATGAGTAGGAATTAGATAAGGGGAGATGGGGTAGAGTTGTTCAGTGTTTGAGGATCCTGTGTTTTTTTCAGAGAACACTCTGACTCTGAAGACCCTGAATACAGTATCTCCTCATCCCAGTGATTAGCCTCCAAAACTTTATTGAGATCCCTGTGAAACCCTCTCTTTAATGCCAGCTGGTAATGTTGGGATCTCACAGGAGGACAACTAATTGTTTTGGGTAGGCCAAGGCACAGCCAGTGACATATATAAAAGATTGTGAATAGAGTGATTGCAAAGAGGAACCAACTCTGTAGGAAAAATGGTAACTAGCCCGTGGCTGAACTTCATGATAGAGTTGACTGTGGGCAGTGATGTTGAATTCCTGTCTTGCTATTATTACATGGGAAAGTAAGGTAATGTGCCTTCTAAGTTGGCTTGTAGTATCTGTGTCTCACTGAGATATTGGGTCCTAAATAGAATGGATAGACATTTTAAAATCTTAGCCTTTCATGTATAATCACTGCCTAATATGCCAAGAATAACCAACAAGCTGCCTCAATTCAATGGGCAAAACTTGGTGAGAAGCAGACAGTTTTAAGGACTCTTAGAGTTTTTATTCAGAAATAAAATAGAACAAGAAAAGAAAGAGCTGTTACTGAGGCGAAGGCCTGAAAAGCAGCACAAGCTCCTTTTAACTGTGCCTGTCAGCCACTTTGCTCTCCCCCTGACCCTGCCCACCCTGTTTTTATTTTCTTCCCCTGCTTTGCATTCAGAGCCAAGTGTGGAGTGTGTTGAAAGCTCATGTGCCCTGAAGCTCTTTTCTCTGGAAATGGTACAGAACTGGCTACTTAATATTGTTTCCCTCCACTATTTTTCTCTTTTGAACTGAGTCAAGTGTCCTACAAGTCTGTTTGGGCTCCATTTCCACCTCCATTGCTTCATGTGTATATCATTTACCCTCTTTTCAGTCTAAGAGGTTCTAACCTTGAGGGAACTAAAAAAAGCCCTTAAGATGTTTTCTTTGTCAACTTTCAGTTGACTTCAGCCTGATTTTGGCTACTAACTAAATCATTCAAGCATCATCAGGATTGGCCTACTCCTTAGCTTTCCTTCTTGTCCTACCTCTAGTCCTGGGACCCCACAGTTACCTCTGTCCATGCTATTCCTTGCCTAGAGCATTATAGATAAAAGCATCAAAAGATAACCAAGGCTTTATACTTAGAATCCTTAAAATCTTTTTATGACTTCTAAACAACAGCAGGGTAAAATTAATACTCCTTAGCATGGCCAAAGGATCTTTTATGTGACTGTAGCATACTTTTTTACAATCTGGTGTGGTGGGTAACTTGCCTACACAGGATATATATATACTTCCACACCACTAGGTCTTTGCTCACACTAGAAACTCTGCCCCAAAGACCCTTTCCTAACCTACTTTTACAACCTTCAAGGTCCAATTAAATATGTCACTACCCTGTACATTCGACTTATACCCCACTCCCAAATTAAGTTTTTCTTAAGAGTTGTTTCAGTCAGGATAGGCCAGGTTATACTGCAGTAACAAATGGCTTCGACATCTCAGTGACTTAAGTTTATTTCTCATTTGTGTTACATGTCCATCTCAAGTCAGCTGTACTTCTCCTCCTAATCATCTTCACTCTGAGGCCCAGGCTGGCAGAGTAGCCTTTATCTGGGTTACTACTGTCAGTTGGGAAAAGCTATGGCTGTTAGCTCAGAAATGGAGCATGTCCATGTATAACTGAAAAATTGTGCTGTATACCAGAAACAGACACATTGTAAACTGACTATAACTCAATAAAAAAGAAAAAGAAAAAAAAAAAAAAGAAATGGAGCATGTCAATTTTGCACATATTTCATTGGCCACAAGAAATCTCTATTTTATTAGTCGTTGGAATGAGGAAGTATAATACATGCCCAGAGAAGAGCAGCTGGTACTTTTTAAATTGAAGTATAATTGACATGTAACATATATTAGTTTTAGGTGTGCAACATTTGATATTTGTATCCACTGTCAAATGATCACCACAATAAGTCTAGTTACCATCCATCACCATATAAAATTACAGATTTCTTTTCTTGTGATGAGAGCTTTTAAGGTTTACTTTCTTGGCAACTTTCAAATATGCACACCAATATTATTGGCTATAGTTACCTTGATATACAATATATCCCCATGACATACTCATTTTATAACTGGAAGGTTGTACCTCATGACTCCTTTCACCCATTTTGCTCACCCCCAACCCCTCTCCCCTCTGGCAACCACCATTTTTTTATTTATAAGTTTTGTTTTGTAATATGTTTGTTCATCTGTCTTCTTTTGTAGATTCCACATATAAGTGAAATCATTCAGTATTTGTCTTACTCTGCCTGACTTATATCACTTAGCATAATTCCCTCAAGGTCCATCCATGTTTTTGCAAATGACAAGATTTCATTATTTTTTTTTATGGCTGATTAATTCCATTATAAATATAGATATAGGTTTATTTATTTATTTATAGCTACATCTATACCTACATACACACACCACTTAGTTTTTTCCTTATCTTGGCCACTATAATAATGTAGAATGTAGGGGTGCATATATTGAATTATATCGAATTAGTATTTTTGTTTTCTTTGGCTAAATGCCCAGAAGTGGAATTTCTGTATTGTATGGTAGCTCTATTTTAATTTTTTGAAGAACCTCCATACTATTTTCCATAGTGGCTGCATCAATTTCTATTCCCACTGGCGGTGCACAAGGGTTCTCTTTTGTCCACTTCTTTGCTACAGCTTGTTATTTCTTGCCTCTTTGATGATAGCCATTCTAACAGGTGTGAGGTGATATCTCATTTTGGTGGCTTTGATTTGCATTTCCCTGATGATTAGTGATGTTGAACATCTTTTCATGTGCCTGTCGGCCATCTGTGAGTCTTATTTGGGAAAATGTCTATTCAGATTCACTGCCCATTTTTCAGTCAGATTGTTTATGTTTTCTGCTGTTGAGTTGTGGGAGTTCTTTATATATTTGGATATTAACCCTATTATTGGATATATGATTTGCAGGTATTTTCTCCCATTCCATAAGTTGCTTTTTCACTTTGTGGATGGTTTCCTTTGCTGTGCAGAAGCTTTTTAGTTTTCTGTAGTCCTAACTGTTTATTTTTGCTTTTGTTGCCTTTGCTTTTAGAGTCAGATTCAAAAAATCATCACTAAGACTGATGTCATGGAACTTTTACCCTGCGTTTTCTTCTAGGAGTTTTACAGTTTCAGGTCTTACGTTCAAGTCTTTAATCCATTTTGAGTTAATTTTTGTGTATGGTGTAAGATAGTAGTCTAATTTCATTCTTTTGCATGTGGCTGTCCAGTTTTCCCAGCACTATTTATTGAAGAGACTGTCCTTTTCTTCTTGTATATTCTTGCCTCCTTTGTAATAAATGAATTGATCGCACAGGCATACCTCATTTTATTGCGATTGATTTTGATTTTTAAATTTTTTTTCAGACATTGATTTCTTTTTTACAAATTGAAGGTCTGTAGCAACCCTGCATTGATCAAGTCTGTCAGCACCATTTTTTCCAATGGCATTTGCTCAATTTGTGTTTCTATATCACATTTTGTTAATTCTCATGATATTTCAAGCTTTTTAGTTGTTATTATATTTGCTATGGTGATATATGATCAGTGATCTTTGATGTTACTGCTATGATTTGCTGAAGGTTTAGGTGATAGTTAGCATTTTTAGCAATGAAGTATTTTTATATAAGGTATGTACATTTTTAAAACATAATGGTTTTGCACATGTAATGGACTACAGTGGAGTGTGTACATAACTTTTATATGCACTGAGAAACCACAAAATTTGTGAGACTATCCTTATTCTGATAATTTGCTTTACTGTAGTGGTCTGGGAACCTAATCTGCAGTATCTCCAAGATATCCCTGTATATGCATGGGTTTATTTCTGGGCTGCCTGTTCTTTTCCATTGATCTCTGTGTCTATTTTTATGCCAGTACCATATTGTTTTGATTACTATAGTTTTATAATATAGTTTCAAATCAGGGTGCATGATGCCTCCAGGTTTGTCTTTCTCGAGGTTACTTTGGCTATTTAGGATATTTTGTGGCTCCATTCAAATTAATTATTCTATTTCTGTGAAAAATGCATTGGAATTTAGATAGGAATTGCATTGAATCTATAGATTGCTTTGGGTAATATGGACATTTTAACAATATTAATTCTCCAGTCTATGAGCATGGGATATCTTTCCATTTATTTGTCTCTTCTGTGATTTCTTTTATCAGTGTCATAGTTTTCAATGTACAGGTCTTTCACATCCTTAGTTAAATTTATTCCCAGATATTTTATTCTTTTTGATGCAGTTGAAAATGGGATTGTTTTCTTAATTTCCCTTTCTACTAGTTCATTGTTAGTGTGTAGAAACAACAGATTTTTGTGTATTGTTTTTGTACCATGCAACTGCTTTTGTTTGTTTATTAGTTCTAACAGTTTTTGTGTGTGTGTGTATGCAGTCTTTCGGGTTTTTTATATATAAAATCATGTATTCTGCAAATAGTGACAGGTTGCTTCTTTTTTTCCAACTTGGATGTCTTTTACTTCTTTTCTTGCCTAATTGATGTGGCTAAGACTTCCAGTACTACGTTGAATAAAAATGATGAGAGTCGGCATCCTTGTCTTGTTCCTGATCTTAGAGGAAAAGCTTTCAGCTTTTCACCATTGAGTACGATGTTAGGGGAGGGCTTGTCATATATAACTTTTCTTATGCTGAGATATGTTCCCTCTATACCCACTTTGTTGAGTGGTTTTTTTTTTTTAACATTTTTTATTGATTTATAATCATTTTACAATGTTGTGTCAAATTCCAGTGTTCAGCACAATTTTTCAGTCATTCGTGGACATATACACACTGTTGAGTGTTTTTTATCATGATGAATGTTGAATTTTGTCAAATGCTTTTTCTGCCTCTATTGAGATGATCATATGATTTTTATGTTTTACTTTGTTAATGTGGTATATCATGTTCATTGATATACAGATATTGAAACATACTAGCATCTTTGGAATAAATCCCACTTGATCATGTTATATAATGTCTTTGACATATTGTTGAATTTGATTTACTAATACTTTGTTGAGGATTTTTGTATCTGTGTTCATCAGGGATATGGCTTGTAATTTTGTTTTTTTGTTGTGTTCTTATCTGGTTTTGATATCAGGGTGATGCTGGCCTCACGAAATAGACTTGGAAGCGTTCCTTTCTCAATTTTTTTGAAGTGTTTGAGAAGGATAGATATTAAATCTTCTTTCAGTATTTGGTATAATTCACCAGTGAAGCCATCTGGTCCTGGACTTTTATTTGTTGGGAGGTTTTTGATTCCTGATTTAATCTTACTAGTAATCAGCCTATTCATCTTTTCTATTTCTTCATGATTCATTTTTGAAATATTGTATGTTTCTAGAAATTTATCCATTTATTCTTGGTTGTCCAATTTGTTGCTGTATAATTTTTCATAGTTTCTTATGATGCTTTGTATTTCTGTAGTGTCAGTTGCAACTTCTCTTCCATTACTGATTTTATTTATTTGAGCCTTCTCCTCTTTTTTTTCTTGGTGAGTCTAGCTAAAGTTTTACCACTTTCGCTCATTCTTTTCAAAGAACCAACTCTTTTTTTTCCTAGCAGCAAATTCTTTACTATTCTAAGAAATCTACAGCCATGGGAATTATATGGTGATATATCTTAAAATTCCCTGGAAAACATTTTATTGACTAGCATAAGTGGAGAGGGCCAGTTTGAAGAAATCTGAGAACACTGATTACTTTTTAATTTACTGAAGTAAAAAATGGTAACGTTACTCAAAATTTGATGGCCAAGTTGAGTAAGAAGCTTCAGAAATATGAGCTAACATTTTCAAATAGAGTCAAGTATTGGTTTTATTTCCTGACTAAAATTCCAGTGTCATTAAGAGCTGTGTACTGGCTGCCTCAAAAATTATAAAATACAACCTTTTCATTGTTTAAAGTGGCAGAGGACATGGAGTGCATAACATTGGGATTAAACAGATTTGTTTGCAAGTCATACATGCCTTTCCTTTCTTTGTATATATATATTTTTTATTGAAGTATAGGCAGTCTACAATGTTGTGTCAATTTCTGATGTACACCATAATACTTCAGTCATTGATGAACATACATATTTTCATTTTCATATTTTTTCACCATAAATTACTACAAGATATTGAATACAGTTCTATGTGCTTCCTTTGATACATACAGTATGAAGTTGTTGTTTATCCATTTTATATGTATTAGTTAGTATCTGCAAATCTTGAACTCACAATTTATTCCTTCCCACTCCCCCCCCCAATAATCATGTTTGTTTTCTGTGTCTATAAGTCTGTTTCTGTTTTGTAAGTAAGTTCATTTATCTTAAAATTTTTTAAATTTTAATTTTAATTTAAATTTAGAATATATTTTTATTGAAGTACAGTTTACAATGTTGTATCAATTTCTGGTGTACAGCACAATACTTCAGTCATATAGGAACATACATACATTCGTTCTCATATTCTTCTTCACCATAGGTTACTAAAAGATATTGAACATGGTTCTCTGTGCTTTACAGTATAAATTTGTTGTTTATCTATTTTATATATAGTAGTTAGTATCTCCAGGTCTCAAACTCTCAATTTATCCCTTCCCACCTCCTTACCCCCCAATAACCATAAGTTTGTTTTCTATGTCTGTGAGTCTGTTTCTGTTTTGTAAATAAGTTCATTTGTCTTTTTTTTTTTTAGATTCCACATATAAGAGATATATGATATTTTTCTTTCTTTTTCTGGCTTACTTCACTTAGAATGACATTCTCCAGGTTCATCCATGTTGCTGCAAATGGCATTATTTTATTATATTTTATGGCTGAGTAGTATTCCATCGTATAAATATACCACCACTTCTTTATCTGGTCATCTGTTGATGGACATTTAGGCTGTTTCCATGTCTTGGCTAAAGTAAATAGTGCTGCTATGAACATTGGGGTGCAGGTGTCATCCTGAAGTAGAGTTCCTTCTGGATATATGCCTAGGAGCAGGATTCCTGGATCATATGGTAAGTCTATTCCTAGTCTTTTGAGGAATTTCCATACTGTTTTCCACAGTGGCTGCACCAACGTGCATTCCCACCCGCAGTGTAGGAGGGTTCCCTTTTCTCCATAGCTTCTCCAGCATTTACTGTTTGTGGACTTTGGAATGATGGCTATTCTGACTGGTATGAGGTGATACCTCATTGTAGTTGCCTTTCCTTTTTAATGAAATCTTGAACAACTTATTCTCCTTGAGCCTAGATTTTACGTATCTATGAACTCTTTTTTTATTGAAGTAGAGTTGATTTACAACATTGTGTTAGTTTCTGGTTTATAGCATAGTGATTCAGTTATATATATCTATGTATATATATTCTTTTTTTGTATTCTTTTTCGTTATAAGTTATTACAAGATAGTTAATGTACTCCCTTGTGCTATACATAGGACCTTGTTGTTTATCTATTTTGTATATAGTAGTTTATATCTGCTAATCCCAAACTTCTAATTTATCCCTCCCCTCTTTCCTCTTTGGTAACCATAAGTTTGTTTTTATGTCTGTAGTCTGCTTCTGTTTTGTAAATAAGTTCATTTGTGTAATTTTTTTTTGATTCTACATATAAGTGATATCATATGATATTTGTCTCTCTGACTGGCTTCACTTAGTTGTGATCATCTCTGGGCCCACCTATTTTACCGCAGATGGCATTATTTCATTCTTTTTTTATGGCTGAGTAGTGTTCTTGTGTGTGTGTGTGTGTGTGTATCACAATTTCATAACCTAAATGTCCATTGGCAGGTGATTGGATAAAGAAGAACCAACTCTTAATTTCACTGATCTTTTCTGTTGTCTTTTTAGTCTCTATTTCACTAATTTCTACTCTGACCTTTGTTATTTCCTTCCTTCTACTAACTTTGGGCTTCATTCGTTTTTCTTTTTCTAGTTCCTTTAGGTGTAAAGTTATATTGTTTATTTGAGTTTGTCTTTTTTCCTGAGTTAGGCCTGTATTACTCTGAACCTCCCTTTCAGAACTCCTTTTGCTACATCCCACAGATTTTGGTATGTTGTATTTCCATTTTCATTTGTCTTAAGGTATTTTTTTTTTGTCTTAAGGTATTTGATTTCTTCTTTGATGTCTTTGTTGATCCATTGGTTGTTCAGTAGCATGTTGTTTAATTTCCACGTTAATTGTGATTTTTCCAGTCCTATTTTTATTGATTTCTAGTTTCTAGCCATTGTGGTCAGATAAGATGCTTTATATGATTTCAGTCTTCTTAAATTTATTGAGATTTGTTTTGTGGCCTAACATTTGATCTGTCCTGGAGAACTCCCTTGAGGAGAATGTGTTATTCTGCTGCTTTCTAATGGAATGTTCTGGATGTATCTATCAGTATTCCAAAGGAAGGGATCTCATTCAGCACCTAGTTTCAGGCTGATTGGAAGCCAGATACTCATGCGACAGCTTTCAAAGTATGTGAATATATACAGTCCTATGGGACCACAGTTGTAAACTCTGTTGGCCTCCAGACCAGGAGACCTGGAGGTGACCTTTGGGTGACAGTTGCAAAAACTGGGGCACCAGATGAGTGTATAAGCTCCTTCTGTGAGGTACTGGTTAGCTGTAGCATGGCTGAGGGAGAATGCAAAGATGGCATCCCCTGGCCTACATTCCCTGAGAGCACCTCTGTAGCCTCTAGACGTGTGGCAGACCTGAAGTCTGCTCCTCAGGCTGAAGCTCCAAGACAAGTAAATAGGCCTTCTGCATAGAAACTGGGTGTGTGTTTCAGTTTGTTGTCTGTGCAGTGTCCTGAGGATGGTAACCTGCTTAGAACTGTCTCTTTGATTGTCACAGTCTTCTGGGACACAGGAATGCAAGCCCCCCTGGCCACCAGAGCCAGACAGTCAAAGAGTGTCCCCTGCATGCACTGCATGTACCTACCGGCTTTATCAAGGCAGAGGGAGAGCATTCGATTGGTGCTCACCAGCTGGTTTTAACAAGGCAGTGGGAGAACTCAGGGCCATGGTATGCTTGTTGGCTTTAGCAGGGCAGCGGGAGAGTGCAGGGAGGAGGGGAGTTTATGATCTTGGACCTGAAATGAGCAGCTGGCATTTTGAATATTAATATAATCAACTCAACACTTCCCCACAACACTTTGACTATGTCACTGTTATATTTGTTATATATTGTTATTATTTGTATATCTTGTCCCTCTGACTTATGAATTCATTAAGAGCAGGGGATGCATTTTATTCATTTGTTTATTTCTGTAGTTTACAGTGTACCATCAAGGCACATAAGAACTGCTTAATTATTGATTGTTGACTTGCTGGATAGATAAATGAATAAATAATTTTTGGCTTGAATCTAGTTGGGACATTTGGGGAAAAAAAACCTACTTTCTTTTAAATTGCTCAGTGTCTTGGGAAAATATATTTTTGGTGAAATATCCTTATGTGTCTTTTGGACCTTATGCCTCTGAAGTATTTTCACAAAATATGAAATCTTTGGGAGCCAGTTGGCATCATCATTAGTCACTGGAAATCATCCATTTGACACCAGCAACAACACAGGCATGCCACATTTCTCACAAGGACTCTAAGTTAGTGAAACACCCAGCAGTGAGAATACATCATTGTCCTTTCTGTTCTGAGATGACACAGATAATGCTCTTTCCTTCTCCTGTTTATATATGAAGGAACAGTCTTGTACAAGTGAGCCTTTGAATATTGAATCACATTTGTCAATAGGACAGGGCTAGCCTCACACAAGTGACTGTATAAATGATGTTGCTTCAAGTGACTCCAAGAAGCCCTTCCTGCTCCCAAGTAATCTTTCCTATAGTGTTTCAGTGTCCCAAATTTCCCTGTAAGAACTACTACCATGTTGGATTCAGTGTTGAGTAGTTCCACCTTGTTTCTGCCCTTTTCTCTGTGCCCCTCCTTAGAGGCAGCAGTTATAGCTTGGCTCTTTTCTCCTATTTCCTAGCCCAGGCACCAGGCATTTTTATAATTTAATTTGGTTTGAGAAATGTAATTTATGCAACAACAAAAAAATCTGTGTAGTGTATACTGGGTGTTAGGCACCGTGCCTTTTCTTTGTAAGTTTGTAATCTAGAGGAGATGGCAGACAGGTAAACCAAGAATTAAAGTGTGATGTGATAAATGCTATGATAGAGGCATTCCTGGAGTGCACAGACATCTGTAAGGTGGAGGTGGTCAGGAGAAGTTGATAGAATCTTGAAGGATAATTGGGTGTTGTGTAATTTGGCTGTAGATATTTGAGACTGAGGAAATAAAACCTGGGATGATGATTCTAGAAAATGGTACTGGACAGGTGGAGCAGGGCCAGGTCATGGACAGTCTTGTTTAGGACATTAATGGATGCAGTGGGGCTTTAGATTTGAGTTTTAGGATATTAATTTCAGATGAAAGAATAGAGCAATGAGTTTAAGTGGAGAGAGGGCATTTGTGGTGGTGAAATGTGATGAGGACTGTAACCTTAGCAATTGGCACTTTGAAGTCATTGTGATAGGAGGAAGTAGAAATAGTAGGATCTGACTGCTTGCATGTGGTGGTTGGGCTGAAGGGAAGGAGGGAAACAGAAGAGTCTAGGAAAACTGGCAGGTTTTGCATTTGGGTAAATAGATATTAGTGTGTCTTCTACCCAGATGAAGCAGAGTATCAGGTTAAGGGGGCTGAAGGGTAACAGAGATTAGAGTGAGAGATGAAAAGACAGTTTTTAAAATATTGAATTTAAGGAGTTTATATGACACTTAAATGGTGATACGATGATGTCTAATAGGTAACTGAGTTAACAGGTTTAGAATTCAGTAAACTTATAGTAAAGAAAGGAAGTTGACAACTACTAGTGTCTAAATTTCAATTAAATTCAATGGAGAGAGGGACAGAAAGATTGAGAGGCAGTAAGGGGAGGAGGGAGGGAGAGAAGAAGGGCAAGAAGGAAGGATAGAGAGAGAGAGAAAATGAGAAATAGAACTATGATCTGAAAAGAGAAAACAAGAGTCCTGTATTAGCCAGGGTTTTAGTTCCAAGTGAAAGGAATTGAGATTGAACCCTAGTTGATTTAACTAGAATCGCCAGGAAGGCAGGAGGACCAAGCATGGAGGTTTCATAACCAGGATAAATGCTCCAGTTCCTGCCGTATGATTGGTACGCTGCAGATCCCATTGCTGCTAGTGTCATAGATTTCACCAACTCTTAGCCACTTTTACCAGGATAGATTTATCAAGGTTCCTGCTTTGTTCTGTTATTAGTTTTTATATGAGGGAGGGTTCTGACATGAAAGAGATGGCATGCTCAAAGGGGTCACAAAAAGAAAATTTGAAGAAGGGACTATGTATTTTCAAAGGAACAAGAAGGGATAATGAAGCACCCAGGACCTAGCAACAGAAGGAAGACTTTACCACCCCTAGGTCTGAAGAGGGAAGGAAGGGAGCTTTATAAGAACGCAGCAAGATCTAGTATATGGCAGAGAGGCTGTGGCCTTACCTAGAGAAATGTAGCCGTTGCCCAACTGCATATCAGCAAGGAAGAAGCAGAGGGAATAGTTACCTCAACCTCACTCTCCTCTGGCCCTCTTATCTCTTGCCAGTGTGTTTCATTGGCCAAACACAATGGGGAGGAAGCTGGCAAGGGAAGCCCAAGGGATGTGGTTTGGTGTCTAGAGGTCAGCTTCCTGATCAGAGAGTAGGGTGGAAGATGGATCCAGAGAGGTAAATAGGAATACCCAGCACAGCTTCCAATTCAAATCATGATTGGCAGAGCCTAGATTATATGACCATGGCTCGGTTTCTAGGGAACTTGGAGAAGCAAGCCACTGACATTTTCAGAATGCATACTTGGAATTAGGCTATATTCTAATGATAGGGGAGAAAGATCAGCCATAAAGAATGATAACTGTCCCCTCAGTGGTCAAGGATAATGCCCTGGGAAAAACATTCATGATAGAGGCATGTAAAGAGCACACTTCGAAAGGCAAGTAAAATAGTGGGACTAAACAGGATGGAAGGAAAACCAGAGAATTCCAGAGTCTGATAAGCAGAGTCACCAATGTCAGAGGCTCAGAGGGGTTGATTGAAACAAGAGCTGTTTCTTTTCAGCTATGTTTGTTTTTTGTATTTTCTCTTTGTTAAAAACGTTTAACTTGTCATTCTGTTCACCCATTCTTCTCCAAGTTCTTTGAGCATCCTTATGGTCATTACCTTGAACTCTTTATCGGGTAGATTGTTTATCTCCACTTCACTTAGTTTGTTTTCTCTAGTCTTAATCCTTCATTTGGAACGTATTTCTCTGTCATTTCATTTTGCCTAATTTACTGTTTTTCTTTCCGTGTATTTGGTAGGTTGCTTACATTTCCTGATCTTATAAAAGTTGCCTTTTTTACAAGATGTCCTATGCATCCCAGCAGCTCATTCCCCTTTGGTCACCACAGCTATATGCTCTAGGAATGCCACCCATACGGGCTGCATGCGCTCTTTTGGTACAGCGGGCTGACTTCTGTGGGCAGTCTGGTGGGCATAGCTGGCCTTTTGTCCAATTGGTTGCTTTCCTTGTACAGAGGCTGCTGTTCGCTGATGCATGGGGCTGGGGCACGAGGCAGCTAGACCCCAGCATGGGTCCTAGGGCTAGTGCTGGCTCATTTGTGGGCGGAGCCAGGTTTTGGGGTGTGTGGTTTCAGGGCCATTGGTCCCTAACCTAGTGTAGGCCTGCTGGTGCATGCGGCAGGTTCCTGACATGGCTGGCTGCAGAGTCTGTGGTGTCTCAAAGCTGGAGCCAGCCTGCTGTTGTGTTGGGTTGGATCTTGGGGCAACTAGCTGAGGGTTCAAGGTGTCTTAGAACCGGTCTTGGCCTGTTGGTGGTTGGGACTGGAGTCCAGGGGGTCCTGGGGCTGGTGCTGGCCTACTGGTGGATGGACTGGGTCCTGACATGGCAGGCTGTTGGGCTGCAGTAGTCCTAGGGCTGGTATTGGCTGGCTGGTGGGTGTGGCTGGGGCCTGGTGTATCCTGGGACTGGTGTTCACACACTTGTAGGCAGAGCCTTGTCCTCGGGTCTTTATCTGCAGGGCCCTGGGTGTCCCAGAGCTTATGATGACTGGCTGGTAACTGAGGCTGGTTTCTGACACTGCTGGCTGTGGAGTCCAGGATATCCTAAAGTTGATTTTGGTCCACTGGTGGGTAGGGCCACATCCTAGGGTGGTTCACTGAGGGTCCCAAGGTGTCCTGGAGCTGGTGTATATCCACTGGTGGGTGGGGCCAGTTCCCTGGGGATTCCTGGGTTAGTCCCTGGCTGCTGGTGAGTGGGCTGGGTACTGACATGGCAGATTGTGGGGCTGTGGTGGTCTTGGGTCTGATGTCTGCCTTCTGGTGGGTGAGGCTGTATCTTGTGGCTATTGCTGGCCCACTGGTGGGTGGGACCAGGTCTTGGGGTCTCTGGCCATAGGGCTCTGGGCATCCCAGAGTTGGTGTTGGTCTGCTGGTCAGTGAGGCCAAGTCTTGTGGCAGCTGGGAGCTCAGGGGTTCCTAAGGCAACTGGCCTGCTGGTGGGTAAGGCAGTGTCCCTGCCTGGCTAGCTGCTTGGCTTGAGGCATGCTAGTATTGGTGCTGACAGGCTGGTGGATGCGGCCAGATATGGTGGTAATAAGCTGGAGGGAGGATTCCAAAATGGAATCTAGTACCACTATCCTCCCCAAAATGGCTTCTTCCAGTGTCTACTTCCCCAGGGTGAGCTCCAGTTGCCTCCTACCTCTGCAGGGGGGTCTCCAAGATAGGGAGATGGGTGTGACCCAGGGTCCTTTCAAATTACTGCTTCTTCCCTGGGTCTCGGAGTATGTGAGGTTTTGTGTGTGTCCTTTATAAGAGTGGAGTCTCTATTTCCTACATTCCTCTGGCTCTCCCAAAAATAAGCCCTCCTGGCCTTCAAAGCCAAATGTTTTAGGGGCTCATCTTCCAGTGTAGGTCCCCCAGGTTGGGAAGCCTAATGTGGAGCTCAAACCTCTCACTCCTTAGGGAGAAGCTTTGTAATTGCAATTATCCTCCTGTTTGTGAGTTGCCCACTTGGAGTTATGGGTCTTGACTATATCCCTTCTTTGCACCTCCTGACCACTTCATTGTGGTTTCTTCTTTATATCTAGTAGAAGATCTTTTCTACTAGACTTCAGTTATTTCTCATCAGTAGTTGTTCTGTGCCTGTGCTGTGGGAGGAGATAAGCACAGGGTTTTCCTACTCCACCATCTAGGCCACACCCTATGAAACTCACTTTTAAAAAATGATTCTGTATGTAAGTGATACCATACAATATTTGCCTTTCTCTGTCTGGCTTGTTTCACTTAACATAATGCCCTCCAGGTGGATCCATGTTATCATAAATGGCAGAATTTTCTTTTTTAAGGCTGAATAATATTCTGTTGTATCATTATATACCATATTTCCTTTAGACATTCATCTGTTGAAGGATATTTAGGTTGTTTCCATATCTTGGCTATTGTGAACAATGCTGCAATGATCATGGGAGCACAGATATCTCTTTGACATACTGATTTCATTTCCTTTGCGTATATATTAAGGAGTGGGATTGCTAAATCATATGGTATTTTTATTTTTAATTTTTTGAGGACGTTCTATACTGTTTTCCATAATGGCTGTACCTATTTATATTCCCACAATAGGGTATAAAGGATTCCTTTTTGTCCACATTTTTACCAACATTTGTTATGTCTTGTCTTTTTGGTATTAACCATTCTAACAAGTGTGAGGTGATACCTCATTGTGGTTCTGATCTACATTTCCCTGATAATCAGTGATGTGAGCATGTGGTGCCTGTTGGCCATTTTTATGTCTTTTTTGAAAAAAATGTCTATTTGGGTCCTTTGCCCATTTAAGAATCGGAGTATTTGCTTTTTTGCTATTGAATTGCATGATTTCTTTATATATTTTGGATATTAACCTTTTATAACATATATGGTTTGCAAATACTTTCTTCCATTCAGTAGATTACCTTTTCAATTAATAGATTGTTTCCTTCCTTGTGCATAAGTTCTTTAGTGTGATGTACTCTCACTTGTTTGTTTTAGCTTTTGTTACCTGTGCTTTCTATGTTTTATCCAAGATATCATTGCCAAGATCAATGTCAGGGAGCTTTTCTCTTATGTTTTATGGAGTTTTATGGTCTCAGGTTTTACATTAAGTCTTTAATCTATTTCTGATTAATTTTTGTAAATGGTGTAAGATGGGGTCCAGTTTCATTCTTTGGCATGTGAATATCCAGTTTGCCCAACATCATTTGTTAAAGATGCTCTGCTTTTCCCATTGTGTATTCTTGAAGTGCTTGTCAAAAGTGAATTGACCATATATGCATGGATTTATTTCTGGGCTCTCTATTCTGTTCCACTGGTCTATGTGCCTTGTTTTATGTCAATACCATACTATTTTGATTACTATATCATTATAATACCATTTTAAATCAGGAAGCATGCCCCTCTACAAATGAGTACAACCATCAGTACTGGGTAGATCTGTGGTTTTTGTGATCGAGACTTTCATTGCTTCAGTATGGCTGACCTAAACCTGGGAAGGAGGTGGATGGGTAGGGAATAGGGTATGTAAGTTAAGATTATTTGGTATCAGTTGAAATCAAGATATATGACAGTTCCTAATCAGTAGTAATTATATGTGGTTGATTAAAGATGTCTTGAAATTTTTCGAATCTTTTCCATTCAAGAGTTGGAGTCTGTGACCCTTGAGTTTAGGCAGTTTCTATGACTGATTGGCCAATCAGTATGGTGGCAGTGATACTGTGCAAGTTTCAGTTCCAGGCTTTAGGAACCTGACAGTTTCCATGTTGTGCCTCTTGGAACACTGTCTCTGGGAGCTCTAAGCTACCATGTATGAAGTCCAACAACCCTGAGACTACCAGTCTGGAAAGGCTGCATGTGGGCACTCTGGTTGATAGTTCCAGCTGAATCCAGCCTTGAAGGCATCCTGCAAAGGGGCCAGATAGACGAGTGAAGGTATCCTGAACTCTGCAGACCAGCCTACTTGCCAGTTGAATATCACCATATGCCCTATGTTGACACCACATGAAGCAGAAGACTCACCCAGATGAGCCCTGCTTGAATTTGTGACCCAAATTTGTGACTCAAAAATTTCGAGTCATTTTTTAAAAAAGTTACTGTTTTAGACTGTTAAATTTTGGGATAATTTTTTATATAGCAATAGATAACTAAAATAGAGAATTGAAATAGCATGTCCCAGACTGTTAAAGGGTGAAACTCATTTTAAAGTGAAATTTATTATCAATTTTGACATTAAAAAGCCATCTTAATTTGTTAATTAAAAATACTTAATCCCCAAAGCTACTATAATTTCACAGTTGCTTTAAAATAAATATGCATTTTATTTTCAAAACAGCATTTACATATATTGGAAAAAATACTAGTTTCTATATGTATGAGACATGTGAAAGTATTTAGATTTGTGAAGCTTTGTACTTATTCCTCAGAACACCAAAGATCTATGGCCCATTGGTCTTAGAGACCAAACTAATTCTCCTTGTCTTAATAGATGTAAAAAAAAATTGGACATGATTCAGGAGCTAGTGGGACCAGCCCTTTGAAGTCCACTGATGATTTATCCTTGAAAAATTTTCTCTGTAGACCTGAGTTCAAATATGGACTGCAAAAATATTGGTATCTAGGCAATGGGTAAAAAAACATATATATATATATATTAATATCTCACATATACTTTTATTTCATGATGTTCAGAAATTAATACTGTGATTATTTTCTTTATATATTTCCAGAATATTATTTTATGAATTATTATTCCAGGAATTATTTTCTGAATACCCTACTTGACCAATAAATATATTATAGGTACTTATAAATTCTCATAGTATCATTTGACCTTTGACCTTTATTTGGATCAAATTTGCTTTAAAATGTCTCATACTGAAGAATGAGAAGTTTTATATAGAAAAGTAAGTTAAGGAAAATATTAAGGTTTTTTTCTTAAAGATAAAATGTCTGATTTTAAGCTAGTTCAGCGTTGCAGTTGCATCCAGTATCAATGTAATTTCTTTTACATTACTCGGTATTATGTATCTGGTATATTTTCAGAGCAGCTTGAAAAGCAATTGAGTAGACTATGTAAGTGTTCTTTCTAGTGAGCATTACCTGGTACAAATGGATTATGTAATACGACCATTTACCTCTGTGGAATTCAGTGTGTGATAGATAAATCTACTAAATTTACTCCTGGCCTGCCATAACCCAAAGGATGTACACTTAAATCTAGGGGGAAAAAAAAGCAATATCTGAGACTAAATCTACTGATGTTGAACCCTTACTTACGAGATTAAATATAGCTACACATATGAACCTATCTGAAAATAAAAGGAGAAAAGCTTATAAAATAATTTTGGGACATTTGACTATCCATTGGAAGGAAAAAGTTGATTTCTTTCTTATACCATTAACAATAGTAAGTTTCAGAAGGATTAAATATTTAAATGTGAAATTATATGCACCATATAATTATTAGAGGAAAAATAATAAAAATCACTTTGAATTTTTGAAGGGGTGAAGGATTTTCTTAGTTTCGCTCGATGGTTTTATCACAGTAAAGAAAAATTGAATCAGTTTGACCTTATAGTACTAATAATGGTAGTAATAATAATAATAATCATTGACGTGACAACACTAAAACAAAATTAAAAAACCCATAACAAACAAAGATGTCACAGGGTTAGGAACATATCCTTATTATGTAAAGATGTTTTAGAAATCAATAAAACAGTTAAATGCTTAAATAGAAAAATGGACAAAGGATCTAAAGAGGCAAGTTTCAAAAGAAGAAATTCATGTAGAGGCCAATAAACAAGAGAAGACACTTAATTTCACAATAATTAGAGAATTACAAATTAAAATGACAATATGGTGGTATTTTGTCCAGCTACCATATGTATGTCAAAGATGAGAAAGATTGCTGATAGCCAGAGTGGATGAAGATTCGAGGAAACAGGCCATTGTCTGCACTCTGGAGGCAGTCTAAATTGACTAACCTTTCTGGAAGACAAGCTTGTGTTAAAATGTGTTTACCGTTTTTGACTCAAGAATTCATTTCTAGGTAGTCTAAAGAAATAATCATATAAATATCCCAGAGATGTTTTATTTAAGTGTTGTGTATAATAGCATAATTGGCATGAACCCAAATGTCCATCCATACAGTAGAAAAATAGCTGTCTTTTTAATAAAAGACAAGCTAAGTGTCCACTGATAGATGAATGGGCAAAGAAATTATATCTGTATATAGTGGAGTATTAGTCAGCCTTGAGAAAGGAGATCCTGACATTTGCAGCAATGTAGATGAACCCGCAGGACATTATGCTAAGTGAAATACTCCCTCCCACTCCCCCGTTTTTCCACTTCTTTTTTCCTACCCTGTTAGACAGTAGCATTATAACAAGAACAAGAATACTTCCTCTCAAGGACCTCTGGACAACACCTTGTTTTGCATATTCAGAGAAGCAAAATGAATAAATTACCCACACCAACTTCAATTTAAGGCAGCTGTAATGATAGCAAGCCTCATCTGAAATATTGGTGAGCAGAGGCCTTTGGCAGGTTAGCCTTTGCTGCAGGGAAGATCTGTGAATAGCTGCCGTTAGAGAAAGGAGGTCACCAAAAGCTTGGCCTTGCCAAGTCCCTCTGTCTCCCTTCCCTCTCCTCTCTATCAATAATTAGAATGCTGCTTTTTACTTGGAGGTGTAAGGTCTATGCAGTGGTTCTAAGTCAGGGATGCCTATCAGAACTTTGGGAAGATTTTTAGAAATAAAGATGCCTGGGAAGTACCTCTAGGAGATCTGGTTGGATCACTGGAATCTATTTCATTTGAAACATTCCTTTGGTGATTCTCATGGTCAGCCAGCACTGGCAGTCATTGGAAGCCCTAGCTCATTGCATAAATATGCAAAGCTTTGAAGACCTGCATGCTCATTAGGCCCCTAGAGATGTCTTTCAGGACGCATTTCTTTATAAATCATATAAAATACATTTTTGGTCTTTTCTCCAATTAGCAGTGAGCTCTCCCTTCTCGACTGCTTATAATAATTCTTGTATGTCCTACATTACTCAGACGGTACCCTGATCTGACATTATGTTACTGGTTCATGTATTTAACAAATAGTTATGTAGCACCTTCTACATTCCAGGCTCTCTTACAGGGTTCAGTTATTATTTATTGTTCCTGATTGTGTGTTTCATCCATCCCTATGTGTTCATCTCAAACCACTATAATAAAGAATTTACATATGTCTGCCCATCCCACTATTGCTGAGTTCAGGGATTGTGTCTTATTTATATTTGTGTTTCTAGTGCTTAGTGCTTAGCACTTCCCTTGGCATTTAGTGAGTGCTCAGTGAATGTTAGCTTATGTTATTATCCTTGAGGGAGTGGAGAGAACAGATGGTGTGTTCTAGGACTAACAGGTCATTGATACCTATTCAGTGTGGCTAGTATATAGCAGGCATGGGAGGAGGTGGTGAGAGTTGAGGCTGAATAGGCAGGCAAGGCCGGATCATGAAGAGTCTTAAATGTTATGCTAAGAAGTTTTGATTTTATATACAGTGGTGAGTGCTGTGATCTGAATGTTTGCTCCCCGCCCTAAACTCATACATTGAAAACCTAATGCCCAAGGTGGTTGTCTTAGGAGGTGGAGCCTATTGGAGGCAATTAGGAATGATTAGTTGCTTTTTTTAAACTCTTAAATACGTATTTTTATTGAAGTATTGTCAGTTTACAATGTTGTGTCAATTTCTGGTGTACAGCACAATGCTTCAGTCATACAAGAACATACATATGTTCATTTTCATATTCTTTTTCACCATAGGTTACTACAAGATATTGAATATAGTTCCCTGTGCTATACAGTATGAACTTGTTGTTTATCTATTTTATATGTATTAATTAGTATCTGCAAATCTTGGAATGAGAGTAGTATCTTTGAAGCCCCATAGAGGTCCCATTTCCCTTTCCACTTGAGGGCCCAGTGACAAGTCAGCAGTCTGCAAATCAGACCAGGGCCTTCACCAGAATCTGACTTGCTGGCACTCTGATCTCAGACTCCTAGCCTCCGAGACTGTGCGAAGTGAGTTTCTATTGTTTATAAGCCACTCAGTCTATGCTATTCTGTTATAGCAAGCCAAACAGACTAAGACAGCGAGACACTCAAAGTTTTACACACTAAAGAAGCATGATGAGAGTTAGCTGGGAGGTTAGGAGAAGAGCCGGATTCGGCCATGGTTGGTCAGTTAGGGCTTGTTGCAGTAATCTTGATGAGGTATGACACAGGCCTAAACACAGGTTCTGGTAGAGGGATAAAGGAAGAAAGGATCGAATAATTCCTGATACATTTCCAGTGGTTTGCTGGAGCTAGTTTGTACTAGTTTGTGACAGCTGATTCTGTACCGCTCTTCCCAGTCCACGGTCCGTGTCTTCACATTAGTAGCTTAAAATTGGCCATGGTGGGAATATTTACTTTATGGAAATAGGCAAACACTACAAATCAAGGGTTTTTCTCTTTTTCCTGAAAGATATTTTGCCAACACATCACTGGATTTACCTCGGTTTAAAGGTCATTCCACCTAGAAAGCCTTACCTTATTGCCATGCCTGGGTAAGGTGCATCTTCCGTATGATCT
The DNA here is from genome assembly GCF_009834535.1 of Camelus ferus. Taxonomy (NCBI): domain Eukaryota; kingdom Metazoa; phylum Chordata; class Mammalia; order Artiodactyla; family Camelidae; genus Camelus; species Camelus ferus. The sequence goes on from NC_045732.1 coordinate 23,238,318, forward strand.
CATTGCATCCTACTCCATCCACGTTAGAATACTCAACACTCTGTATTTTAATAACCCATTTACTTATTTGCGTATCATGCTGGGTTGTAAGCTTTGTGATGGCAGCAATGTGTCTGCCATGTTCACAGCTGTACCCCATGCTTACCATATCAATAAGTGTTCAAAGATAATGATGTGTGGATGAATAATGTTTTATCTCAGTAGTTCATGTGGCAGATATGTTTCTACAACAATTCCAGAAGTGGTGTCTGTACATGGTTCATACTTTTTCTTCTTTAGGATAAGTTGAATGAGTCAGAATTACAATGTAATTATCAAAAAAGCCATATATGCCCTCACCTCTTGAAAGAGAATGGAAAGAACAGATCATTTCTCTGATCATAACATAAAAGAAATATTTTAAAAGAAATTATTTTTCATTTTGTTTTAATTTTCCCCTTGTGGATATGAAGACTGCAGTTTTCTTGGCATTTTTAAGTGTAGCATGGAAAGAAAGAGACATTTGAAGATCTAAGCCAGCATTTTATAATAGCTGGGAAAGTATCCTTTCAGTATTTTGATTTGGAGAAGAAACAAAGGGTATCAGGAAAAAACGGAGAGTTTCTTTAACTTTTTCATATTGTTGACATTACACCTGTCAAAATAGATAACTTCCTGTCAGAATAGATATGTATACTTACATGCACCTATAAAACATATATAAAGCACAGTTATTAAACTAATGCTTGTGAGACATTTGTAACATAGCTGTGCTCCTTATCTACTGCTGCATAACATGGCCCTAGAACTTAGTGGCTTAAAATAGTGCACATTATTGGACTCAATTTCTGTGGGTCAGAAATCTAATAGCATCTTAGCTGTGTCATTTCGACTTAGGGTCTCTCTTGAGGTTGAGGTCAAGATGTTGACCTGAGCTACAGTCATCTGAAGCCTTGAAAGGAGCTGGAGGATGAACTTGCAGGGTAGCTCACTTGCATGCATGGCAGGTTAGTACTTGTTTTGTCGGGAGACTTCTCCATTGGGCTGCTTGAGTATGCTCATGACACGGCGGCTGATTTCCTCCAGAAAGAGTGATGTGAAAGAATGAGCAAAGAGAAAACCACAGTACCTTTTATTGACCTAATCTACACCTTTTGTTACCATATTCTCTTCCTTGGAAGCAAGTCACTAAATACAGCCTACACTCTAGAGAGAGGGATGGTTAAGCTCTATCTACCCTTTGAATGAAAGAGTATCAAAGACTTTGTGGACATATTTTAAAACTACCATGATGGCAAAATGCTTATGTTGTGTTCTGAGTAAAAAACCAAATTCAAAATTACTCATGTAATATCAAAATTGGGTTAGGAAAATAGCATAAAAAATTAAAGAGAAGCAAATTATGAATAGACCAAAAATCATGTAAGAGGTGTTTGAAAAGAGAATTAAAAACTAATGGCTAAGAAGGGAAAATAATTGCAACAGAGGACCTTAAATATAAAGAGTTCTTACAAAAAAGTAAAAACAAAATTTACATGACTTAGGATAGCAATCAGGGCATGGGGAATGGAGAGGATCCAGAGGTGTACGTGAAGTGTCAAGACAGCAGATCAGACTATAATAAGGAGATCCTGGAACGAAAGCAAATTGTGCCCCAGCCAAAAAGCTGTAAGTGCTTTCTTAAGGGCAAAGGCTTGTTTCAGAGCAAGCCAGATTAGGTTCTGCAGGAAAAAACAAGGTGACTTAATTAACTTACGTGGAGAACTGTGAGTGAGGCTGGAGGTACGGCCTAATTCTGGCGTTAATGATTTGTGATTAAACGAGATCTCTCTCCTAGATATTTGACCTGCCACACCTACCCTATCTTTATTTCATGTATGTATGACATAATGTTTTCATGCTTTCTTCTGCTGTATTGAATATTGATTTTCTGCTCCAGCCACTTGGGACTATGGTAATCAAGTCTACCGCTTCCCAAAGCTGGACGTTCCAGGTTACAGGATGGAAATATTGTAGGTGAAGGGAAAAAGATAACTGCCCCATGAGGACTCAAATGGAACTAGAGACCACATCCCTGAGGTGTGAATTAGGAGCTGATGGCAAACAATGGAGTAAAATGACTTAGGGAAATCAGTGCTTCTCAATAGTCAAAGCACTAGGTCCCAAAGATAGACAGTGACACTTGATTCTTCTTCTGACAAACTGCTTTGCAGAGTTGAACATTTAGTGTGAGTCTGCTTTTGTGGAATCATGCAGAGAGCATAGCGTATTCTTAACATATGCAGACTCATCTAAGTGGCCCCTTAGGAAAAGAGAGAAGAAAAGTCTTTAGAAAGACAAGTTGAGTGGTGTCTTTCCCAATAAGCTATTGTATGTATTGAAAAGTAGCTTTGCAGTGTAGACATTGGCTACACCTCAGTGGAATGGATGCAAAATGTTTTGTTTTTCATGAGACTTGATAGTCGTAAAATATTTTCTCCTCAAATGCTGCGATGATGTATTCTAGTTCACTTCATATCTTTCTGATGAAGCCAAGATGCTTCCTAGAATTGTCTTCCCTCTATAACCATGGTTCTTTACCATCTCAAAATTCCTCCTCTGCCTTTGGGCCTGGCGCCAACCACCCTGTCCTTCATTTCTTTCACAGCCCGGCCAGAAGCTTACCTCTTCAAAAAGTCTTCTAAGATTAACCTCCTCTCTCTTCCATCACTGCCAAACTTAGAGTTCTAAGTCTCAAGTCTTTAGTTGATTGTGTATTATTGATAACTGGGTTTTTAAAATTTAATTAATTTTTATTTTTTAAAAATATTTTTATTGAAGTACAGTCAGTTTACAATGTTGTGTCAGTTTCAGGTGTACAGCACAATACTTCAGTCACATAGGAACATACATACATTCGTTCTCATATTCTTCACCATAGGTTACTACAAGATATTGAATGTGGTTCCCTGTGCTATAAGTATAAACTTGTTGTTTATCTATTTTATATATATTAGTTAGTATCTGCAAATCTCAAACTCCCAATTTATCCCTTCCCACTCCCTTCCCCCTCTGGTAACTGTAAGTTTGTTTTCTATGTCTATGAGTCTGTTTCTGTTTTGTAAATAAGTTCATTTGTCTTTTTTCTTTTTAATAATCCACATATAAGTGATAGCATGTGGTATTTTTCTTTCTCTTTCTGGCTTACTTCACTTAGTGAGTTTTTTAAAAAATAATTTCCAAGCTGTGCCTTTTCTATTGTCCAGTGTTGCAGTACAGTAGTAGTTGAGACTGTGGGCCTTGATCCTACATCCCAGCTCTTCCACTCATTAGCCATGTGACTTTGGGCAAGTAACTTCTCAGCATCTCAGTTTCCTTATCAGTAAAATGAGAATAATATTAGTGCCTATCTTGTAGGGTTGTTGTGAGTACTGGAAGATAATATATATCAAATGCTCAGAAAGCACTGAGTAAATGTAAGTTATTAACATAAGAGAAGCTGCATTGGCAGGACTAGTATGTGTAGAGGAAAAGACATGATTTTGTTGAAACCCAGATCTGCGATTTAGTAGTATAATGACCTTTGGCATGTTACTTAAGTTTTCTGAGCCTTAATTTCCTTACAGTAAATGGGAAAAATAATAAATTTACCAACTTCTGGGCTGAACGGCTTATGGAGTGAATGCAGGGCTGGTACTTAGAGGTGCTAACAAATGTTTGTTTCCTTCCTCCCTAACAACAACAACAACAGCAACAACAACAACACAACTATTGCTTATTTTAATCAAGCTCATATCTCCTTTCCTAATCACTTCCCATCCCTGCTAATCAATTAATTTAATGGAATTTTGGTAAAGAAAAAAATTAATTTACCTGTGTATCTAGCATCTTGGAGAGTGTACACACAGCTCCTTGAATTGTTCACTCTGCAACCAACTGGATTCACATTGCTTGCTTTTTTTATCTAGGTTTGTTTACTCCTTCCTAGGGACCATTCACATTCCCAGGTAATATTCTTGCATATCCACTGAATTTCCTGCCCTGAATTAAAGAATGGGAGTTTGTGAATTGGAGGCAGGAAAGTAGGTGGTTAAAATTGACCTGACCCAAGTGTAAACTGTTCCTTGGGGCTAAGGCATTAACCTAAACGTCTGATTCTGGAACCTGATTGTAGTTTTGCCACTGTTTCTATATCCTCAGTGGATATGGTCGTTGTCTCTAGTTGCAAACCTGTAACTCTCATGACAATGACAATGAGAGCAAATATTGCAGTTGCTTTTTTTGGTCCTTATTATACCCCATGAAAAAAGGTAAGGAGTTTGGAACTTCGTCTTAACACATAATGTAGACCTCAGTTTTGTGAAGAAACCTTTTGAGCCTGTGATCCATGGGTGGGCAGCATCAGCATCAACGGGAGCTTATTAGATATACAAATTCTTGCACTACTCTCTAGACCTGCTGAAGAGTCCCTAGGGGTGAGGCCTACCCATCTGGTGTTTTAACAAACCCCCTAGGTCATTCTTATGCCAAAGTTTGTGAAGACCAACAATCCAGAATTTTGTCAAATTTGGGTGATTTGTAGCAAAATGCTTTTAAAAAGATCCAAACTCTATTTTTAGCCATGAAAACCTAAAGGTTGTTGGCTTAGGTTAAATTTATGTTGTTTAATTCTTGAGACTCTGAATCACTGATTCTCCACTTCAGATATTATTACAATCCTGGAGCTTTCAGTGACCTTGAAGGTAGTTATGGAATTCTAAAAAATTAAACCTCAAAATAAAATTAATTTTAATAGTTAAATAATCCACTCTGGAGCAGAATATGGAGCCACTGGAAACAGAACAAACAAAAGGATGGTGTAACTTTGTAAGTTTGCAAATCACTGTCCTCAGTGATTTGCCAGGTATATTTTTTATTATATCACTAATTGTACATGTAAACATGACTTGTGCTGTTGTTTTTGCTTTAAACCACTGCTTAGTAGTAATCTGTAGAATTATAGTTCTTAATGTAAAAATGTTTCCTCACAAACCACACATGATAAATAAGTCTGAGTGGGACCACATAAATATGCAGTGTGCTCGACTTCCCTGGTGTAGATCCCTCTTGAATTAGCTTTCACTCCTTTGGTGCAACACACAATATCAGGTCAGCCTGCTGTAATGCAGCCCAAACAAAAACAGCCCAACAGCTGCCAAGCACACCTCTGTTGCAGAGGTGAATGATTCAGGCAGACTTCAGCATTTCATGAGGCCTGTTGTTTCCTATAAATTAACTGAGTGCTGTTAAATATTGCTGATAGCAAATAACTGTTCTGACCATGAGCCCCTCCATTTATCAAGCTTGAAAGGCAAGCAAAGATCTGGAGTGACATAGACAAGACAACATAGAGAAAATCCCCTAAAGGAAGTAATCTTTTATGGCCTTGTAACTTGTTGGCTTTCATATAGAGAGATACTGTTGGTGATCCACTCACTACCCTAGGACAGGTCATTTGAGTAGTTTTTCCAGTGCTAGGGGCAGAGAGTTACAGACATAAATTATGTCTTGGACACTCACTACCAGCTGGCTTAACTCCTTTCAGAGAGAAGTATTTTGGAAGCAAGGCCTGGTACGCATTGTGGGCACTGCAGAAATGACAGAGGCAGAGACCGCAAGAGAGGTTGGCTTCCCCCTTCTTGCCAAGGAGGTATTCCTATGTCCGGTTTTATAGCTTCTTGCTTCTCAGTAACTTCATCTGTTGATGAAATGGGATACCTGTAGGTCCTCCAATTTTTGCTTGAAAAATAAGTAAGAGGATTAAAACGTCTAAGTGAGGCCATGCCTGATGAGAGAGCAGAAGAGCGGTAGGACATTGTCCCCTCTGTTGATGTGTGTGCTCCTGTCCTCCTTGCTGCTGAGAGGTGAAGCCTTAGGAGCAGGAAGGGGTGAGGATGGCACTGCAGTAGAGAATAGTTGGAAGCCACAGATGAAAGTGATGGGTTCCCAGACAAGCCGTGCATTTTGGGAATTACTCTTCAAGGGTGCTCTCCTCCCTCCTTGGTTATGGTATAGAACTGTCCTATATTCTTGCATCCTTGGGCAGCTCCTTTCTGTGTGCTCCTGCTGCCCGGATCACTGGTGTGTGGAGTTGCCTGGTGTGCTGGATGTGTCAACCAGAGCCCTGTGGTAGCTATAGCCCCTGCTGACACTGTCTAGCCTGTGAGCCGCTATTGACTAAATTATCTAGCTTTAAAAAGTGGCTCATTTTGTTAAACAGGAAAGGAATATTTCTGAACTCAGGCCTGTACATACCATGCTCTCACCTATTTCTTATCTTTCAAGACACAAAACACCCAGATTGGGCTCCCATGATGCTTACAGTATGAGGAGAGCAATGAGGAAGGACAGAATGTGGATGGTGGCTTCTCCTTGTAGGGAAAGATTGCTCCACTATGGTCTTCTTTCTTCAGCCTAGTAACCACAAGTGTATTTCTGCCTAGCCTTTCCTCAACCTTGAGAGTTTTGGTTCCGTTCTCCCAATTGCTTTTGGGGAAACTGACCCTACCCTTGGCACTAGGGGTGAGATCTGTCACTTAGGCCTGAGCTCCTCAGAGTAACCCCATTCTTTGGTCATAGGTTTTGGTTCAGGGATAGAATTGTGACAGTACTAGCTCTCCCTGGGTAAGACACTTCTAGGCTTTTTAGAGCTAGATTGACTCTCTCCCTGTCTTGAAAGGGATGTAGCTCTGGGAGTCTCAAGAGCTGTCTTTTTTTTTTTTTTAACAGAGAAGTGACAGTGATCTTTATATTTTTGAAATGTTTGGTTTCAGTCTTACAATTTTTATTAAAATCCTTTTTAGATGACACAAAATATATCCAGTGACTGGTCTTTGTGGAGAATTTTCCTTATTTGTCTCTTAGCCTGTGTAATTACAATAGCAATTCGAGTACTGTAGTGTGCCTGGTCAGTAAAGGGGGAAGTAACACTGCCCCCATTATTATCCATATACTGCTGGATGATGGGGAACATACAATAAATACCCCTGGAACAACCTCATTGCCTGCTTTTCAACCTGCAGTCACCAGTACAACTACTATAATCACAGCAAAGGTACCTACAAGCACCACAGCAGACAACTCCACTACTTCAACTGAACCTATTACCATAAAGCAGCCCACTACCACCATGTCCCCTGAACCTACAACCAGCATAGTTTTGACTGAACCTATAAACACAACCACCACAACCTCCACTTCAACTGAAGTTACTATCATAATGGAAACAACCACCAGCATTTCAGCTGAACTATCCACTATAATGGATACTACCACCACCCTGACTGAATCTACCACTTCAACTGAGTGTAATACCACCACAACAGTTATAACCATGTCAACAGAAATTATACCTAACATTACTCCAACAGACCTTACAACAAGAACCACTTCAACAGAACAAACAACTCCTGTACCCACAATTGAACCTACCACAACAGCCATCCTGACTTCTAATAAATCTGTAAATATTGACTCTTCAATTGATCCTGGAACCTATTTGACTACAGATACTTTAACCGAACTTATGAGCACAACAGAAGCAATCACTTCTACTGAACCTGAAAATACAACAATTTCTACTGAGCCTCCTATTACATACGTAACAACATCTTCAGTTGAAATTACAAATGCAGTCGATACCACCTCACTCACTGAAGCTGAAAGCACTACAATTTCTATTGAACCTACTATAATACTTAGAGATATAATGACCACTTCAGCTGAAACTCAAACTTCCACTTCTACTAAACCCTCCACCTCAGTACCAGCGATCCTTGAACTGAACTTGAACCTCCCACCAATTCCATTGAGCCTACAACCAAAAAAGCCAATTAAACTGAATTTCCAAATACCACTAAATGTACAGATACAAAAGCAAGAACCAAAACTTCATTCATAAACACTCATAATTTTTTCAGCAGCTACTATTAAAATAACAGTAGCACTTCAGCAGAATTTATAATGCTTCAAATGACTCTCTAACTCTGTGGCTTTAAGCACTTAAAATGAAGCTACATCCACAAGGGGAACCAATACTTCAGCTGAATTTACAACCACTACTATCCTACTACCAGGGCAGTCACTACCACTCCCACTTTGTCTCAACTCTGTCTAGTCAGTACTTGAAGTAAACCTATAATTTTTACAACTTTGAATTTGCAACCACATCAGCCACTGCTGCTTATTCAGTGAAACTCATCTTTTATAGAGCTGTCTTGAGACCAGAAAGGGGAAACAGCCTGAGGAGAAGGTTGATGCATGGAGGAAAGAACCTGGGACTTTAGTTTTACTGTTGAACTGCTGAATCAAACCTGCCCTGAAACATGCACACCCTAATGCTGGACTTTCAGATGACACAGCCTTTTATTGTTTAAGCTATTTTCAGTTGGTTTTTGGTTATTTGAAACCTAATTCATCCTAATAATACAGTGTGTTGAAATGGGATTTGAGGGGTATGGTTAAATTAAGGCAAATTTCCACCATGCGTCCAAATTAGCAGAGGAGACATCTTGGGAGTGGTAGAATTCAGGGGTGGGGTGGGGTGGGTGGTGGAAGGCATTGCAGATGTGAGTGAGGCTCTTGGATGCTATTATTGATGTGTGTATCTTCTTTTTCTGTTTAGGCATAAGTTCCCCTGTAGGCTGAACTTCTCCCATAGCACCTGTAATTGAGCAGATACTCAATGACCGACGTATACAATTACAGGAAACCAATGCTGTGCTACTGAGAAAACATGTGCATCTCCTCCATTCTCTTCTCAGTTTATTTAGTAGTGTCACAAAGAGGTCATATTTCCACAGTCCATCAGATTCTGAGTCATTTAGGTTTTTTAGTGAAGGGTAGATCTTTGGGATTATGAGTGATGACCCTTTGCAGGACACCGAAAACAGATAGTGCTACAGAGCAGAGGAAGGGCAGGCAGCACAAATTAAGCCTTCATTCTTGCTGTAGTTGCCTCCAAAATGTTTTGTCACTCCCTTGCCCTCTTTAATTCTTTTCTAAGCTATATTGACCCCTGCATCTTTCAGTGTCATTTGTACGATATGACTATATACTCATTCCTGAATGAGTGTGTATCAAGGAACTTCCACTTTCCGTAAAATCAGTCAAGAACAAATAATACGCCGTTCACTCCTATAACATGCTCACAATACATACTTGCTGCCAGTAAGATGACTGAGATGTGTTTCTTTTGGGTGAGGGGGTCCCGTGTTACCCTTCACACCCTCTTCTCACTATGGGTTCCCTCACAATTCATGCCCACCATAACATAGGGCCAGCGGTTGATTTGAGTAGAATTGCCTTTTAAAATAATCTACTTACTATCTGTTGCTGAAACAAATGGTATAGTGGGTCTCCAAGTTAATGCTGCAATGAATGTAATCCAATTTATGGAATCACCAGGTTAGAAGCAAGCAATAATTTTAAGACTTTTACTATATAAAGTATCCAAAAAAATCCCCATTTGGTTTGAACTCATAAATTTATTTCTAGATAAGATAGACAATATACAAAATGTAGCAGAGAAAGCTTTACACAAGATTTAAATAAAATTGTTAATGATTCATTTGCTCTAGCATTTATTTTAACTTCATATGTTATATTCGTAGCTATATACACATGTATCAAAAATGATGGCAGACATGAAAGTTAACATTACTGCAATTAAATGAGCTAAATCTAGAGTTTTCCAGCAGTGCCAAAATTTTACAACTGCCTTTTTCCATGAGATGTGAGAATTTCTTTGATTTCAGAGAATTGTTTCTCACCTTTCATCATCTGAAGCAACTTGTTATCTTAGTAGTAAATTAGAAGCTAGTGTGGGCAAGAGAAATATTTAAATCCCACCTAATTTCCCACTGCGTTTTGCCACATGGCTCATGGATTTGGAATATCCTCTGTGTTTTCTTTGGTGCGTGATTTGACGAAATTAGGTGATTTTTGCGTAGGAGGTTGGAATGTTTGATGGGTGAGTGAATGTAAGGAGTATAAGAGGAATTGTGAATTAATAGTAGCATGAAATTATGTTTCGTGTAACAGCTAATAATCAAGTTCATTTCTTATAGAGGACCACTTTGCCAGAGATACTATTTTTTCACATGGACCAACTAAGATACAAAATTCATAATCAGCTCAACAGTTTTTTTTTTTTTTTTTAGCCTTCCTGTCAGTTGGGGGAAATAACCTTGCTCTGTAAAACCTCTCTCTTATAGTTGATATATGTTGTGATTCCATTTAACCAAGGGGGTCTTTGAAATAGCAGGCTCCCTAGTTCATTAAGGAATTTTTCTGGCAATCATTAGTCAAAAAACAGGTGGGTAGAACAGTTTAAACCCAAGAAAATTGTTGAATTAATTGAAAATTAATTTGAAATTAAGAAAAAAACCTTCTGGAATGACAATATAAATAATTAGGATTTCAACAGAAAAAAAATCTATTTAGGTGTTTTTTTTAATTGAAGTATAGTTGACTTACAATGTGATATTAGTTTCAGGTGTATAAAATAGCAATTTAGTATTTTTTTAGATGATATTCCATACGAAGTAACTATAAAATATTGACCTTATTCCCTGTACTGTACATTACATCCTTGTAACTTACTTATTTTATACCTAGTAGTTTGTACCTCTTAATCCCCTTTACCTTAAAAAAGGTATTTTATTTAATAAATAAATTTATTTATTTTTATTGAAGTACTGTCAGTTATACCGTGTCAATTTCTGGTATACAGCACAATGTCCCAGTCATGCATATACATACATGTATTTGTTAAAATATATATATTTTAAAATAATAATATGTATTTTTTAAAAGATATTCTTCCATCATTGTTCTAAGGTAGAAATGACAGCTCTAAACAGCCAAACACTTGATGATAAACAATATTGTAAAAAATACTGTGTTAAGGAAACAATGAAGTTTATTTAGATACAGATTAGGCTCTCCACTCTTCCTCTTCCCACTCCCACCCACTGTCTCATCTCCCTCTTGCCAATTCAGCTACTCTAATCCTGCAGTGATTCCTAAGTGACAGCCTGCCATCTTGAATCCTATCGCTGTCCCTGGAGTTCAGTTCAGTTTTGAGATGAAGCTGAGGGTTTAGAAATGTTGCCTTGGTGGCATGGGAGGGGATAAATTTGGGAGTTTGAGATTTGCAGATGTTAGCCACTACATAAAAAATAGATTTAAAAAGTTTTTTTTTTGTATAGCACAGGGAGCTATGTTCAATATCTTGTAATAACCTTTAATGGAAAAAATATTAAAATGAATATATGTATATATATGCATGACTGGGACATTGTGCTGTATATCAGAGATTGACACATTGTAACTGGCTGTACTTGAATTAAAAAGAAAAAGAAATGTTGCCTTGAGACTTAAAGACGTTGGGAATGTTAAAGCTGACCCATTCTTGCTACCTGGAAGCAAGAGTGAGTACTAGGGAAAGATATATCAGGCAGTATTCCTTATTGTTCAAAGGCCAGTGTTTCTTGTCTGATTATTTCTTCCACTAATAAGAAGTACTATCTGGCTGCTGTGGACAAAGGACAAGAGAGATGTAGCAGAAAATGAAGTATTTCGTAGATCACAATTGCTCTAAAGGAAGATCTACCAAGGAATAATAAAGAAATACTTCTCTTGGAATACATCTTGAAGAAATGTTGGAACTTTATTGAAAAGTTCTTGTTGTTGACGTTGATATTTTATGCTGCTAGGCTTCAGATGAGAGCAGAAAATTATACAGAGGAGTTTAAAATCATAGCTTTGATCAGAGCCAAGGGGAAGCTACCATGAAGAGAAGCCCCAGAAAGATAAAGAATTGTGAACTGGATGGTTCCTTCCTTTCCAAGCCTTCCTTGAAAGGCCTTCTGAATGCTAGAACTTCCAAAGCAGCCATATACAAATAATTGGAACTTTGTGCTCTTTTATCATATAATAAACATAATTTAAAAGCTCTTTGTCGTAAAACATGGGAAGAGAAGAATTCAACTCTAATTTGTCACCTTAGCAGGAAAGAGGTGTGGGGAGAATTTCCTGAGTTGCAAAGAAGTCTGAAGAGTACGTGAGAGGTGTCTTAGTAACCTGAACTAATGTAAGACCAGAGAAAGACAGAGGAAGTAGAATCATTTACTTGGAAAGTAGATCTTTCTTTCTTTCTGAATACAGAAGAAACAATTCAGCATGAATCGAGAGCAGTACTTCTGTGGCTCTCAGGGAGTTTATAAAAATGTAGAACTTAATAGTTAAAGACACATAGATCAGTTGGAAGGCAATAATTATTTTCAAAGTTGAAGGTTATGGTGAATGCCAATTAGTGGCGTGCAACTGTTTGAACCATTGCTTGGAAAGTGGTTGCTTCTTATAGCTATGGTTAACAGTGACTCTGTTAGAACATGACAGGGAGAGACAGGGAACCCTGACCTTGGGGTGACGTGAAGCTAGATGTTGTGTGAACGGAACATGCCTCTCTGTTGAATTGCACATGCGACATTTTGTTTATGCATTAACTAAAATATCCAGAAGAAGGCTGTGGGGTAGTAAGCATTCATTAACTTAAGTACTCATGACAGTCCCAGGCTCTTCTGCTTTTGGATATGAGTTTAGTTTGATTGTACTTATAGATGCATGGTACAAATGTTAGGGAGTAAGCTCTTGGAGTAGAGGTGGGATGGAATAGACACATTGTAGATGCTAGTGTGCAGGTGGAGTAAAGGAATGCCGAAGTCTTCAGAGACGCTTCTGCCAGCATCTTAATCCTGGACACACAGGGCTTCACAGCCTCTAAGGAAGATAACAATGAAGGGGAATTAGAGGGTGCCAAGAGATCAGTCTCCACTGAGTAACCCCAAGACCCAAATCAGTAGTGTCGTCTACCCACTCGGGTGCTGAAGTAGTTACGGCATAACCTCTGACTTTAGGATCTGGATATGTTGTAGTGGTTAGCTCTTAGCCTTTCAAACCCCAAACAGTGGCTGGATGTTGGGTGGAGAGCTACAGGAGCAGTATGCTGGAGATGGCTCATGCCAGCTTGTGAGACAATTATTAAATTTTTAGGAGTTTGTGAGCTAGGTATTAAACTATGAGTAATTTGAAATTGGCTATGCCCCCACTTCCCAAGAAAGCCCGTTGTTCAGGTTTCTCAGCATACCACTGAGAAGCTTCTTGTATATACAAAGATAATCCTAGAATTGGAGCTCTTCTTGGTCCTAACACTGAAGACCTGGTTTTTCTGGAGTCTCCTGGTTTCTTAATTCTGTTCATCCTTTGGAGTGACCTAGCTTTCATAGCTCCTGGTAGATTGGGACATGATCTTTATCTGTGTCAACCACCCTTATAGCCTGAGTTCTTCCATATCCTTAACCAGTTTTTAGTTTTCCCTTGGTGGTGTTACTCTGCTGGGGACCTTAACTAGTCCTTAGTTGCCTGCCATGATGTCTCAGAGAATTAAACAAGATTCTCTTCATTGTCTGTATATATGTTGAAGAATATTCCTCACTGTAGTGGACACTGCTGGCGCTCCGTCCATACCCTTTGGCGCTCACCATTTTAGTATATGCCAACAGAATCTGCAGAACGCCTGCACTTCTCTCCCCGAGGGCTCTTCAGGTCACGGGTGGAAGTGGCTGGAGGTGCTGGCAAGTTAATGCCCCATGACGGACGCTTATCCAATGTCTGATGGCGGTTGTAAGTTAAGTATACTTCAGCTCCCTCATTCCTCAGTTAGAACAACTCTGCCACATTTTCCACAGCCATCTTCCAGAAGTCTCCAGTGGGATTGAGCCCCAGTTGCCCATAGAGATAATTGATTCATTAGCATATCCCCTATTACCTTCCTTTCCTTTCTTACATCACTTTCCCCCTCCCCTGCTGGTGCTCCTGGGATCACCTCCTACATAAACTACCTACACATGCATCCTTGTCTCTGGGTCTGATTCTGGAAAAGAACCAGCCTTAGACACTCATCACCCTCATTTTTATGCCAACAACGGAATGGAAGGCACTTATGAACCACCTTCTGAAAATACCTGAATAAAAAGATATTTGGTTGGCAGATAATGTATTAATAAATGTTCAACTAGGCATCTCCTTTTTTGAATGCTCTGTGATGGCCAAACATTTTGCAGTGGTGCTTGCTGTTTTCCCTTTGCCATCATCAAAGTAACGCCAAAAGAGCACATGTAGATGGCTTTAGTCCTGTGCTTTATTTTTAATTCTGTGTAAATAAATACAAAATGACAAAAAGATACATGTTTACTGAACATTGCATTTGATTGTGTGGCATTACATAGTGTGTCACAATATTTCAGCTTGTAATTGTATCTTTCAGCTGTTGGTGCATAATTCTGTAACTTCTAGAATACAATTCCCCCGGATCCTTTAGTGGAACCCCTGAGTGCTTACAGTTGTAAAAGTTTGTTTGGGGAGTATTTGAGCCACAGTGGCTGAGGTCTAAGGATATTTTTGGAAACATCTAAAACAGTAAAAGAGTAAAGGATGGAGAGGATTTTCTTTTTGCATTCATGAGAAGCATGCAGGGATACAAATCTCAGAATACCACACTATAGTTTAAGCTTTGGATTCGGTATGTGTATCTAGAAAAATTATTCAACAGTACTGATTATTTCTAGAATTTGCTTTTTATCCTTGGAAGGTCAATTGCCAGGTCCTGTTAAGAACATTCAGTACTACTTTCAGGGTTTTTTCTTTTTCTTTTTCTTTTCTTTTTTTTTTTTTTGTCATTTTTCTGTAATACAAGGTCAACTGAAGTGAAAAATTAAGTGGGCCCCTTTGCCAACAACCTTATGTTTCTTGATTCATGTAAGTGTGGACAAATATGGCAGCCTGTCTGATCTTTTATTTGATGACCTTCAGTTCATGGGACTCAACATTCTTACAGATTCAACACCTGTGTTCCTGTTCAGGCTGTTGTGATAAGTATTTACTACACATTCTTTTAGGGCTCCCTCTCAGTGGATGCTTTTGAATTTGGTGACTTAAGCTATGACTGAAGGGAATTTTTGTTTTGATGTTGTGAATCAGTGATGCTCTCTGGAGAAATGGAGATTTTCCTGTAGGTGATGAAATGTCATCTCAGTGTCATGCCCTAGGGACGATAACATTTGCCCCCAAGAGGGAGAGGCCTGGCTTCTTGAGCCATGCCTTGGTGATGAAAAATTTTAGTTTTTCCACCTCTTACTCTTTTTTTTTTTTTTTAATTCTAAGAAATGACTTTTCCATTTTATAGAGTAAAATCATTGCCCACCCCCCAGGTTTTGAATACAGACTGTCAGCACCCATGTCCCTGTATAAGACTATCTTCCCATTCAAGTAGGAAGCACAGATGAGAATATGCTGCAGTGAGTGTGTTTTTGTCAAACAAAAGTCTCATGTTTAAGATCTAACATGATTTTGTCCTATTGCCCTATTGATCTTTGCCAGCTAAAACTTACAGCTCTTTATCCCATTTTGGATTCCAGCAAAAGCTAAATACTTCATGAATTGCAAAACTCACCAACTTTGCTGAGGGGTGTGGTAAGAGAGTCTAATTTAAGATCCAGAATTATCATCTACAATCTATTTTTAAGTGAATTTCTTTTAAAAGAGATTCCATTTTTATCTTTTCTTATGGAAAAGAAAAGGACAGAAATAGAAAGTAAAATATTTCCCCCTATCAAAAATTATCCATGTATAGAAGGCATCCAGGTTGCCTGATGACGTCGATGGAGGAATATGGAGAGGAGCAGTGTTCCTTCTTCCAACCTTACTGGAGGTTTTAGCAGTGCCCTTTTATAGGCAGCAACTTGAGTGTTGGCCTATCTTCAAAGGAGATTTGGACTAAGATGGAATGATTTACTAAATATCTCCATAAATCTGGAATGTGCACATACTATTTTCCCATTGGGATGGAAACTTAACTAAGTATGTTGAAATATTAAAATGTACTCATTCATTTTCTCTTTTCCCTTGGCCCTTATTTTCTGGGCTATTTAGGGAAATGTCAATGCTCGAGAGTAAAGCAAAGTGGGCAAAAATCCAAGGATTAAATTTAGTTTTTATGTATGTCTTCCTACCATAAAATATTTCCAAGTTAGTTAACTAAATTAATTGAACATGCAGATATGAAATGGAATTGGGAGTGAAGGCCTGGTGTGATATGCTTACTTTTCTGACCCGGGTTTTTTATCTGCACTATAGTTTGGCTTCTGAAAAAGGAAGTCATTCTGACCTTTCTTCCATTTGCTAGAGAGTTATCACTGATGAGAGGGTGTCCCACGGCAAAATTATCCTGTGGATGTTTATACACCCCCCCCCCAAACTCGAGACAGCTTTTTCCCCGTGTGTGTGTGTCTGTGTGTGTGTGTGTGTGTGAGAGAGAGAGAGAGATAACTGATTTCAGTTTCCATGGAAATGGGCTAAATAAGGACTTTAACAAACAGGAGTATGAGTGCAACTTCTTTGCTATTCCCAGCTCAGAATTATTGAGACAAAATCTGAAATCATTCCAGTCCTTTACATTACGAGATCAATATTGTAATTTGGTACCTGTGACATAGAATTTTGGATTCAAACTTTCTTTGTGACAGTGAAATCGTGCATCCATTAGGTTAGCCCTGTGAAATAAACTAAAATGGCCCGCCCTGAACGATTGATTTGACATTGCAGGCATATATTACTGCGGTATTGTTCCCCTCAGGTTTTTCTCCTCTTTCTCCACACAGGTGTTGACGTATAACTAAAACACCCCAAATTTCCTCTCTCCTCAAATCAAAATGCCTGTGGAAGGTCATAGTTCTACAGGAAGGGGAGGCCAAACTTAGACTTTTCTTAGCCCTCTGTTGACTTCCTTTAAGCCCAGGCATGTAGGTACATAGGGTTCTTCTTGCTACCATTTTATCCCCACGTTTGTGATCACAAATTAAACTGAGGCCAGGAAATCATTTTTTGTTTTCTTTCTCCAGAGACAGAGATGTAACATTGTGACCATTACCAAAGAAGGTACCATATGCAAGGTTTTATAAAAAGACATCTGCTGCCAAACAAACAAAAACCCCAAACCTCTGTCTGCAAGACATGAAGTAATATAAACTTTTTTGATTGCCCATCTGGAAAAAGCAAAACAACAAAAAAGAACACATACTAATTACCATTATTGAGATACCTGAATGTAAAAAAAGAAAGGAAAGGGAAAATAGTAAAACTGAAGATACTCCCCTGGCCTGCTGTCCTGTCACTCTGTGGTGTTTGTCTGTCAGAGAGCTAGAAACCTATATGAAAAAGTGAAAGCTGTGAGTTTGAAATCTTCTTTACACTTGGAATTTTGACATCACGATTAAAAACGGGATGCTTTATTGGAAGATAGGGGTTTAATATGAAAGGATAGTCAACTAAGGACTCAATGTATTTGGCATGAGGCGTTTCCAAGGTTTAGTGTGCTAAGTGGCTTGGGGCTTGCTACTGCCTGTAAATTCCTTGTGCAAGCCTGAAATGTTGCCCTCTGGTGAAGGCTGGTCAGATGGAGAGGAACTGTGGGATTGCCAATCACCAGTGGGATGGTTTTCCCTGCTGATTTTGTTTTTGTGTAGGTGTGGGATGACGTAAATACATATTTTAGGTGTCAGAGAAACTCAAGTGGTATAAAATGTAGGACATCATTTCTTTCCTGAAAGAGTTGGTCATTTTTTATTCCTGGATTTCCTTAAACATCTTTAAAATAAAAAAGTAGAGTTTATTAATGCACCTTGATAGACCAGTGTTTTAACGCCATTTGGGAAATCTTTCTGGGCAGGTTTTCAATGAATTTCACGTGAGCAGGTGTTGCCTGCCATGGATCAAAGTGGTATGACTCACACTCTGTCAAGCTTGGGGTACAACTGTGGAATTTTTCCTGGGAGGGTTTGATGCTTATCTGTCTTAAAGCTGACCAAGCGAAACTAATTACGTGCTCTAGGACTTGAATATTCCTTTTTAGTTTAAAAATAACGTATTACTCCCAGAATCACCTACTTTCTTCTTGTGAAGAAACCCAACTAAAATATGGGGGAACCAAACCTAACACTGAGGTCTCTGTTGGAGAAATAGATAAGCTTTCTGAATGCTGCATTGAGTGAGTCATCTGACTGACAAGATGTAATCGTATGATCAATTGCCATGAATACAACTTAAAAATTCACTGTGATTGAACCCAGAACTTTACAGAGTAATATGCAATTTTGGGAACTTCTTTCATTAGCGATGACAATAAGAGAGGAACCACATTTTGCTATCTAAACTATTTTATGTCTAGGGTGATGATCTTTTCCAACATTAGTAAATGTTTGAGATAGACTCTCTTCCCTTTTGTCACTCACTGGAATTGGACTTCCAGAGGAACATTTAACTGTTTCATTGCTAATAGTTATTAGCAGGGGTTATCTTTGATGTTAAAAAATTAAATGCACTGGCTCTCTAGACACACTTTTTATAGCTTTGAAACATTTGCACATTTAGAAGAATGAGAGAAATTTGGCCAAGGAATTACTAAACCCAAGTTGACACTTTCCCTGTTTTTCCTTGTTTGGGCCTAGCATTCAATAATTCTGCTCACTGCTTCTAAGCTGGTGTGTGAATACACAACCGTGGGTGGTTGAATTATGGGATCATAGATGATACAAATAGAACCTGAATGTGTTCTGCCCAAGTTACTAAGGGCCAATTACGAGTTGAGAATTCAAAAGAAAATGTGGAATCCTTTTACTTTTTTAAAAAAGCCTAGATTCAGGCTCCATATCTTTATCTTATAGAGATTCCTGAACGACTCCATTATTTTCCGTTCATATTTTCAGTCATTCCACGCAAATTTGATTCATTTCACCTTCCCGGTAATTACTATTTTTCCTGCCACTCTCTGTCTAAATCTTAGGAACTGTACTAGGGCTCCTCTCCCCAACTTCTCTTAAAGTCCACTCTGTGCCGTGTGTGTGTGTGTGTGTGCGCGCACGTGTGTGCTTGTGTATGTGTATTAACTATAAGTTTCTGGTCTTGGACAGTTCTTTCTGTCACTTGTATGACTCTTCTCCCAAAGTGATGTTTCTTATCACTAGGCTTCTCTGGATGGCACCTTCTTTCCTTGGAGTGGATGAAAGGCACTGGCTTTCCCATTGAACCAACACTAGTGATAAATGGAAAATGCCCACTCCTTCTTAATACTGGGAGTTGGCAAGACAGAATGACACCCCCCCCCCACGTATGTCCTTCTTCCTTCCTCCCCACTCCTTTTCTCCTTGTCTGGATTGCAAAGCAAAAATTCTAGATCAGTTTCCACACTTCCAGACTTTAAGAGAGATCTCTGTGTTTTTGGTTCTCTGCTGTTCTCACCTATGACTTAGAAAAATTACATCAAATGCAGTTTCCCATTATAAAACTGTTAGCAATTTGTAAATTCCAAGAAACGTTCACTTCCTAAGGTTTCTTTCTTTTTTTTAAAGTGTGCTGTTTGGTTCATGCACAGGAAACATATAAAAAGGAAAGATAAAAGTTTTTATGGTTCCCTACAGATAGCTGAAGGCTTTGGCCTGCCAAACCCCACAGAACCAAAGGGCTGGGCCTGCTAAGGCATTTTAACGTGCCTCAAATGTGTCAGATATGTTACAAAAGGTAGTGTGCATGTATGTAAGTGTTGTAGGTGTGTTGAACGTGCATGCATTATGTATGTATGCGTGTGTGTGTGTGTGTGTGTGTGTGAAGTAGAGCTAATGGCTCATTACTAATTTTGGCCAGTCATGCATGGTCTTGGGAGGCATCATGGAATCTGCCTTGGTGCTTGTGGATAGAAGGCAAAGATAATTTGGGCAGGATGTAATTTAAAGAATATAGATCTGAAAGTCTCAGCCAAACATGCTGAAGGTTCACCCTGGAAATCAAGTATGTTGTTTTGCCAAAGAGAATCATATAGGTTTTCCCAAGGATGAGCCTGGAATTGGTAGTGGAAATGGGCCAAGATACTGCCATTTTGTAAGAATTAAAACACTGTATAGGTCTCAATGAACAAAGTCTTCAAACTTTACATCAGATACTGTAGAGTGGGGCTAATATTCCTCCATCTCAACAGAAGGCTTCCCTTGTCATGGCTGGGCAGGGGCTTATGTAAATGGCACTGTTCAGTCACCAGTGCCTCCTTTGTGCTTCATGGAGGGCTGAGCAGTGATTCCCTCGGGTTTGCCCTTGGGACAGCCTAGGTGTATTCCATTGTGCCTAGAGTAATGGCAGAAGAAGCACAACCCACAGGTACAAGAACAGTCATTTTTTCTTCAGCCTCCTCCATCGACGTAGAGCGTAGCTAGTTTATGTCTCAGAGTCAAGAGAACTGGCTTCTCTTTGCAGACCTATGTCCAAGACACGTCTGTCCTTCAATGTAACCAAATGTCCACAATCATGATTTCTTATCTGCCCACTATGAATATTACCAAAATGAATGAGACACATTCGCTCCCTCCCTTGAATAGGGATATCCTGGGAACACCCCTTTCAAGGATGTGGTTTGCTGCGGCCACAAGCACATCCCTATATAACTTGGGAATAGGCTGCTCAGCCCCCGGCTCCTTTATTAGGGACCACCTCTGCACGTTGCCTTTGTTGGCTGCCCTCTTCATGTGTCTGTGTGTGGGAAGTGGTTACTGCAAGTCTGAGGCTATAGGTACTTTGTTGCCACAGTCAGAACATGGTAGCGGCCTGGTATTCTTTCTGCCAACAAGAGCATGATGCAGAGGGGTCCTTTCCCCAGTCTTCCCTGGGGAGTATGTTTAACTGGTGCTAGAATATAAATTGGACAGTGAAATCCTGTTTGCAGGATAAATAAACAAATGCATGAAAGGAATGGAAGTAGGCACTTGGCTCGGCATGAAGAGACCAATATTTAGAAGCAGTTTTGGCTCCTTAGAGAAAAGATTGTTGAGAAATTCTTGGTTGCCCATTGGCCACAATGAGGACACCAGGATCACACTCCCATTGAGGTCTTTATTAATTTAGGACAGTGGTTCTTCACCCTTTTTGGGCCACAGACCTCTTTTGGGATCTGACAACTATGCACTCTCTTTAGGAAAATGCACATATTGAACATATACACACATGTTTGCATATAATTTAATTTGAGGGAATTCAGAGCCCTGCCCTCCCACCAACTCATTCATGGTTAAGACCCCGAAATTAGATACATAGAATTTGGCAGTAACGTGGCAGAATGGAGAGAGGACTGAGGCTAGGAACTAGGAGACTTCAATTATAGTCCTGTGTCTGCTTCTAACTAGCTCTGTGCATGTAATTTCACTTCTCCAGGTTTCAGTTTTCTTAAGTGAAAAACAAGGGGGTAAGCTTAATTGCATGCAAAAATTTCCATCTGGTGGCAACATTCTGGCAGGAGAGGAGGCTGGCCCAAACCACAGGGACAGCATTCCTTCCACCAAGGTCCCTCTGTGGGTTGCCTCCTTGGTACACATTGCTTTCTTTGTACTTTGAAAAGGTAGGCTCCTCCACACCTTTGCAGTGCTAATTTTAATCTAACTTGAAAACCTACACAGAGGCCATAGCTCTCTGGTCACCTCACATCCTCTTCCTTGCGTGGCGCCCTCACAGACATCACAGAGGATTTCAAAGAGATCACCTGGGCAGAAGAGGGGCAGGTGAGAGGCTGGCCGGGGAGGACATCCTGACACTGCCTATTCAGGTGAATGGATTTTAGCTCATTCAGTTTCCTCTTTGCTTTCTCCTGGACTGGCATGAAACAGAAACAAACAGTTGTAACCACCACGGGGAGGAACTCCGCAATGTGTTGGCTGAAGCCATTCTCAGTTCTTTGCCAGAGAATCCGGTAGTACTAATTTAATATTTTCCTTCGTGTTGCAGCTTTACCATGCTTTTAAAAAATAGGAACTTTGTCTTCATATACCTGGTGCTTTTTATGTTGCACTAACTTAAAAGCAGATTACCCCAAAGGAATGTTCAGATGTCTTCAGGCAAGGCAGGCGTAGTAATTAAATAAGTGCACTCCCCTCCCTGCCCCATCCCCAAGTGCCTGTATCCCTTTCTTTTAAGGGACATTACAGTCCCGCTCCAGCATCTTAGGGCTTGTGTCCCTTTACACTCGTGCCACTAGGTGGTGATCCAGCCAATTTTCGAATGTCCTAAAATGACTGTGACAACTCATTGCATCTATATATAGCCCTAATCCTGGGCTCATGTCTGCAAAAACCTACTTCTTTGTAGTTTTCGATCCTGAGCCATGGTGTTACTGTGTGGGATGGGCAAATTACAGATAATGTCTTGAGTTCCTTCTCTACACCAGGCCTTGCACGAGTGCTTTCTGAACATCTTCTCATTTAATCCTTACAGTGAATCTGCAAGATCTGTCAAATGTAGGCTCTCTGAGGGCAGATATATATATATCGATATATATATATAATTTAAATCTGCTTTGTTTACTGCTGTCCCCAGTCTCCAGAACAGTATCTGAGTGATACGAGGCACTAAGTATTTGCTGAGTTTAAAGATTGTTACTGTTATTATCCCGATTTCACAGATGAGAAAACAGAGATTCACAGAGATCAAACACTACTATAAGCTGCAGGACTACTTTAATAGGATCCGAAGGAATAAAAAGCCATTATGAGGAGGATATCATTTGTGTCCAAGAGGCTCTGC
Organism: Camelus ferus; assembly: GCF_009834535.1. Lineage (NCBI taxonomy): Eukaryota > Metazoa > Chordata > Mammalia > Artiodactyla > Camelidae > Camelus > Camelus ferus. The sequence continues at coordinate 23,260,989 of NC_045732.1, forward strand.
CTCATGCCACACCCCCAAGGCGGCTGCCCAGCCCACCCGTTCTTGAGATAGACACAGCCAAGCTCCATTGCTGGGGCCAGAGGAAAGTGGTGTCATGGTCCCAGCATGCCACTCAGAACAGTTGGGTGGAGGTTCATTAAAACAAAAGGGTTATCAAGGGCCTTACTCAGAGCAGTATATTGCACAAGTAACTGTAGCCATGGAGGATGGCGTCTGATTATCTCGCTTCTACCTGAAAACTGAGGTGGTAAAAATAGGAAAGGTGGGAGCAAAACAAGCAAACACAAACACACAGCACACATGAAACTGAAGCAAAAACAAACTCCCCAAACCTAACCCCCCCAAATCCCCCAAACCCAACACAAAACTGATGAGCTGGAACTTTGGAGAAGGAGTTTCATCAGCGTTTGTCTTTTTTTTTCTGTGGAACAAATGTACTCCTTTTAGCCTGAGGAGCCCTCATGTTATTCATTGAGCCATTGCTGTCAGATTTAACAGTAATGTCCTATTTCAAGTATCATTTTCTTTCTTACAAACCCCCAGTTTCTTGTGAATTTACATCATCTGCTGAGTTTCACTCAGTGAGAGAATATCACCCTTACTCTGACTTTTCTTTTTTTCTTTATGAATGGCCAAGAAAGCCCTAGTATCACAGTTTATATTTTTTAGTTGACCAGGAGCAATATTTTTGATGAATGGAATGTTTTCTTTGGTAAACAAATAGCAAATACCAACTCAAAACCAACCAAGTAAAAGTTTCTTTGGTAAAGTGAACGTTAATGTCTTGGTTGGAATTAATTGAAAAATAAAACTTGCGAGTGTTTGCTGGAATCGTTCCTTCCCTCTTTATAGCAACTGAAAAAGTAAAACTTTATGAAGTAAAGACTTCAGTATTATGAGGATGTGATTCTGAGTTACTTCTAAAGTGTCTTCTCCATGGTGGGGCTAAACCAATGCTATTAGAGCAATTATTAATAATCAATATTAACAAATAAGTAAGAATGATCTAACAATAAATAATAATAAGTAGTAAATCTTGGCATGCAGAGTCCCCTAGTAAAAAAATTCATTCATTCCACAGTCAGAATTCCATAAGCTTTGATTTCAAGTGCTGGAAAGAGAAGCTGACAAGTTTGAAAATGCCCTTCGTTTAAAAATACAATATCCCAAGGTATACAGAGACACAGTCAAGTTGGAAAACTACTATCTGTCATAAAACAAAGTTCCACAGAAGTCACTCTGGTTGACCAAACTGAATGGTTAAATTCTCACCAGAATCCACTTAACTGGGGGGGGGGGGGGGAGTGTGTGTGTGTGTGTGTGTGTGTGTGTGTGTGTGTGTGTGTTATCAGTCTTGTGGAGTCCCTTTAACCCGGGGTGGTCCACATGCCCAACACTTAAATCAATGGCTGATTTAGAACACTCTCTTCAGAAAATGAGTTAGCAACCTATGATTTAAGAATAAAACCAATCCCCTCTTCAGCTGTGTTTTATAAATAATAGCCTAGTTGCAGGCCCCTTGGAGAGAGAATTGATCGCAGATCTATTATGCGAACTTGCCCTTTTTCGAGGATTGTACTTGTCCTTAGATTAAAGCTCATTATCTTCTAGCTGAGTGCATAACATGTTGGTATGATCACTTGGTGTGTTTGCAGGAGAGATTAAACAAGTGTGTAATGCACTAGCTATGATCCCCTGCACATATATTTAGAACTGTGTGAACAACAGTACATGAAATAGAAAGCACAGGTTTGCACTTGGTATAGTTATATCTGAATCATTTGGGCATTTTTGCTGTTTGGAAAGACAATGGTAAACCTAAATCCCAAACATTACCCAGACATTAAAACAAAAAAAAAGTCTGCCTTGTGGCCAATAAGTCCTGTGTTTCTTCCTTGGAAATGTACTTTTAAGGGAGTAATAGCCCTCTTATGAAAAATCTAAAATTGGCCTGCCCTGTCTTGGGCATGCTAAAGTGATGGAACCCCTCCAGTGGTGTGACCCTGGGTGAGTCGCTTCATTCTCCTAGGTCTCGGTTTCCTCCTCTGCGGGGGGTGGGGAAGTTGCACAGCACATCCGCTAAGGTCCAGAAAGGGAAGGTGCTCTGGGGAAATGCTTACCACTACAGATATCTAAATAAGCTACGTCTCTAAAAGGGAAAAATACTGTAGACGTTTGCCTCAAGTGTGACCAGGTTTTAGCTTCATTTTTATAGACTTAAAGAAATGCAGGGGTCTGGGGCAACATACACAGCCTCTTCAGAGCAAACCCTTTCTGTTTAGAACCTGTAGAAACTGTAAGTCAACATTATAAACATCTAGGCTCGTGAAGGTACAGAAGGGCCATGCAGTGAGGGAGTGGGGGCACTAACGAAGGTGTGGTGAGGGGACCAGGAAGATGAAAGTGCAGCCAGTTTAGCAGGAAAGCTTGACTGTCATCATTGATAGATTTATATTGGTGGTTACATCTTCCAGTCATGTCCATTTACTTTCTTTCAGCCCTTTATCTCCTTGCCTGAAGTTTCTCAGTTTCAGGACTTATACTCACCAAAGAACTTTCTTTTCTCCTCTGTATCTCTGAGCAGGGATATCTCCTAAGCGAATGCAGGGTGACACTACAAGTGGGAAGCTTTGGCAGATAACCATTTCAGTGTTCATTTCTCCTTCCTCAGCGATGCGTGGGCAGATGTTTCTGGGCATCCACGCAAAAAATGCATGTAGGGCCAAACCACAAACAGCTGTACCAGCTGGCCATTGCTTTTTGTTAAAATAGAAACACTGTCTCTGGGTTCAAGTAGACACCTGCTTTTCCTCCATCATGCCAGGTATTTGGGTTTGGTTCTGTGGTTTTTGGTGCGCAGAGCCTCCTGCCAAGAGCTGTAACTAATAAAGCAGATCCATTTGGTGACAAGCTACAAGATATTCCAAAATAGAATCGCCCCAATTCTGCAATGCTGGAACTGTCATTGGTTTAAAGGTATATCAACCAAACCATACAAATGTGAAAAGTATATCGATGAGGGGATATGATAAACTTGTTTTAGATAACAAAACTGCCTCACCTGGGTGAATTTCGAGGCGACTCAATTTCAGCCCCTGGGTGATGGCCACTCTACCATGTGTCTGCTTCTGAGGTTCTGGCTTGCTTTTGCTGGCCAGAACTTTTACAAGCATCTCCTTGGGGTGTTGGGGAGCTAGATGAGATGGCTAAGACCTTAAACCACAGACCTTGCTTGGAGCTACTGCTCTGCAGAAGTTCTGGAAGCCTTATTGTTTGAACAGTGCTCAAAGCTATTTCTGCCTTGGAAGCTGACCTTTCAATCAGAAGGTTTTTGTCACAATACCAGCAATATCTGCAGCGTGAATAAAATAGGATTCTGCTTGCTCATAAGCGTTCTCCTATTCGATCTTAGTTGGAGAGACTATGCGTCTCTTAGGGTGTGTGTGTGTGTCTGTAAATTTTCTCTGATGACAACCTTTTGTTTTAAAGATTGAAAATATGCAATGCCCATTTCCCCGCCTTGTCTTTACTTTTTCTTTTTTCTTTTTTTGTTAACACCTATTTCTTATCCCTAAAAACCAAAGAAGAACTTTAAATTTGTTTCATTAACGTCATCTCTCTGCTCCTGATAAGACCTAGGGTGAAAAACACAACAAGCAGACCCTATCACACTGTTGTAATTTGGTCAACCACTCGGGTACTATCAATATCCACCATTTCTACACACTCAATTTCCTCCCGGTTTTCGGGATTTTTCTTCTCTTTCCTTTTTTTCTTAGAGGGTGGCAAGAAAGTCAGTATCACAGGTAAAATGGCAAAGCAGTGAAAGAAGGTGACAAATGCTATTAAAAACAAGCACCTGAACAGTGTACAGGTCAGATTTGAAGGCACAGCTGCAAGAGGAATCAGGCCAACAAGATAGCAGAGGTAACTCTGTAAAATAGCTACCCCATGCACTTCCAGGGCATTTTTTACCCATTTAGTTCTCGTGAAATCCTTGCCCAGAACAAAGGTGGATAAGAGTGGAGCACAGTTGTCAATTGTGTAGTTAATTCCATAAATTAAGCATAGCACAGAAATGCAGTCCAGTTCTACTTTCCATAATGTCATGAAACCTATAACTCCAAACTCCACGGACACGACCGTTAGAGTGAGCCAGACATTAATCAAAGAATCTGCCACCAGGAATGCCGAGAAGAAGAGCAGGAACAAAGCACTGATGCAGGAGTTGTGCAGGGGAGCTCCCAGAGAGGAGGCATATCGATCCATGTACACGAAGGATGGGTTGAAGACGATAAACTTCACCTTGGAGGTGACAGAAAGTCTCCTCAGGGTCTCCAGGAGATCGTAGAGTTCTTCTCTGTTTGTTTCCATGGTCTTGGCCACCAAAAACATTCTGGAGGCCACTACGTCAACCTCATCATTGTACTTTTTAGAGAAGATGATGTCCTCCTGAAAATGTGAAAATTGGGGGGCTTTCAGGAAGGAATTCCTCAACATGTCTGTGAAATTTTTCTTAGGCAAGCCAGTGGACACGTTGAGTTTCCGAAGGTAATTTAAATAGCTCTCAAACCAGGATATTCGCACAAACCCCTTGGTGTATTCTAGCACGTCTTCTTGGACACTAGTGTTCCAGTATTCTATGGACTCGTATATGTAAAACCCGATCACCGGACTGTAGTTGCTAAAGTACTTTTGCTGGGCAGTAGTGTACTCAATGGTTTGCGTCGCAGTTGCTACGATGTTACTAAGGTCTGACCCTTCACTGACCTGCAGATAGCCCATTAAGGCAAAGGAAATATAAATAAGGTAAAAGAGAACTACAAAAGGCTTGACATAGGTGTTGGTTATCCAGTCACAGTAATAGCGTTTGAGGAAACATACCAATAGGTGACTCTCGTAAGTGTTTGCTTCCTCGCCTTCAGTCGTGTCCTCGCTGAATCTGGCTGTCAGGAGAAACCTGTACCATGCCGGCTTCTCCTGCAGTGCCTCAGGCTTTGGGACTTTCCTACAGAAGATACTATGCTGGTAATTGTTTTCTATGTAGCCAGTGAATACCAGGCTGGAACCGTAAAACGAGAGTACATAGAGGTAGTTGAAGAAGATTGCAATACAGGAATTGCAGCAGAAAATTCTGGCTGCCTCAATGTTCGTGAAAGGGCTGGCCCCTATGCCAAAGGTGACCAGGTACATGGCAGTGGTGAGAGAAAAGGAGAGCATGGAGTCTGCATAGACTTCTGCAGTTCTCTCTTTCACGTGTTGGTCTTCTCTAGTTTTCCTCCAGGAGGATAACATTTCAAAGGTCCCATATAATCCATGACCTGAGGAGGCAGAAAAAGACCAGATCAAAAAGTTAAAAGACCCATCTCTATAAAGAGGGGAACCAGCCTGGTCCTGGGGAACTCTGGGGTCAAAGGAAACAGCCAGTCCTAGTGGTGACAGGTGACAGGTGAATGTCAGTGATTTCTCCTGTGGAGAGAGGGAGACTCCTGATTCAGTGAATCATAAATGTTAATAGACAGAGGGCAGACAGAGGAGCTAAGATCTTCATGCTTCCTGCTGCCTTACAAAAACTACGTGGACTTTTGCCTATAGAAACCTGAGTAGACTTGTGCCTGTGTTTCTTGGGGATATTTATACACATTGAGAGTTTAGGGTTGTGGATGCAGTTTGCAGAATATTTGTTTGCCTTGGTTGTGGACCACTCCAGAGAGGATGCCTGGCTCCTCATCATTTTGTTTGTCATCCCCACAAGTCTGGCCCGAGGTCAGCACAGAGGAAGGCAGTGGGCAGAGGGTTCGAGTTAATGTCTCATCACCTCATCTAAGTTTGGCCAAGTAGAGGGCTTTAGGGAGAAAAAAAGCACTATATTTAATTTGAGCCTTGACAGGAACCTAAATCACAGCCTCTTTTTTTTTCTTCTTCTTCCCCAAGTATCAGTGCAGAAAGCAATAAATCTGAGAAACAGAGGGAAGCAAAATAAGTAGGAACAAGTTTGAGTGAACAGGAAGGATGGAAGGAGGAACAAGATTCATGTGAACTCTCCTTGCAGTGGATAAAAATTAAAACTCAGAACGAAGGTTTAGGGCTTGTCTTTTGTCTTCAGGGATCTGTTGGACCAATTTGGGTTGTTCATCAATGACGTATCAAGCAGGCAGTGACTCTGCTGGCTTCTTTGCACTATTTTGCATTGGTCTCTGAGGGACAGAGCCAGACCAGTAACCTCTCTCCCAAGCTCCTTAGTGCCTTTGCCTCCTTGGCTAGTGTGCCAGTAATGCGGAAAGAGCAGAGGTACAGTATAGTTGCTCACGTTCTGACTCGATTCTAGTGCCTGAGACCAGATCTTGCTTAACTTTTCACACCTCACCTGGATGGAGCCAGACACTTCCCGGATGGGCCTCCCTGGGATTCCAGGCCACTCAGCGTTGAAAAGCACCCTGCAGACTGACCTGTTGTGGCTTTCAATCACCCTTGTCTTGGCACTGGGATCAGCAGATCTCATTTTCTGCTTCTATGCCTTGGCATAGTCAATCCCATTATGGAGGATAATGAAATCTGTACCCTGTGGTACAATAGTCTTGTTTTTAAAGAGGAACTTAAAATCTCTAGCCAGGCGTAATGCTGAGTAAAGTGAGTCACTGTTCTCTTGTGTGTACACTAACTGAGTGCTCGTCTTCCCTCGTGCCCAGGCTGGTATTTATATAATTATTGTGAAGTCTTGGCCTTGAACTTGAATGCCCATTTCATAGTCATGATACAGGCCTGTTTCCTCAGGGATTTGGCATTTATCTTAATTTACTAGGCATCGTTTTACAGCCACTTTTAGAGGTCAGGTCAAGACTGTCAATTTGATCACTAGCACTGTGGCCCTTATTAAATTGGAGGCACCTAAACTCCCTAGACATGAACTAAGAAGTGCACTTGTTGACTGGCATCCTGTTGTTAATTATGTTTTCGATAGTTAACGTCTAGTCTTAGGAAGGAAAACTATTTATTAAATCTGTTTCCACTGCGTTCTCAGGAAGGACTGACCCCTTGATGATGAGGGTAAAAACAGTACCTCCGAGGCATCTGCACCCGGGGGAAACCATTTCATCTGGGGTCATGTAGAATAAGTTCTGGTGCGCAAAACACATTTTAGAGTTTCACTAAAAATGGCAAATGGAGTTTTATAATAGCATTTTCTTGCTAGAAACAAAAAAAAATTTTATAACAGGGTTTTAATGTTGACTCATTAAATATGATAAGAAAATAAAGATGCATATAGCAGGATTAGAATTAGTCATATAGTAGGATTTAAATTAAATCTGTTTGCAGTCCTTTTTAAAAATTGGTGTGATGTTTTATAATGACATTATCTAACCCTGACTCTTATTGGAAAATACAGTAAGAATCCATTTCTTACCTTGGTGTTGAATGATCTTAGAAGCTACTTGAGAAGAGGAATTTGAATTAACAGAGCTATTAGGTGAAAAGGGTAAGGACTGAGGGTCCAGAATGAAAATAATCGAAGTCAAGGAAAGGTGGAAGTAGGCTGTTAGCTTGTCTCTTGAGTTCTGTTGCTGCATTTTAAATGCCTTGTCCTTCCATAGTTGGATCATTTTTATTGAGTCCTGATTCTTTTTTGCACATCACATGTTCTTGGTTCTGGGGGGAATTCCAGAAAGGATTCTCATATTATTCATAGGGGCTTTTGGAAACTATGCGTCTTCTCCGTTTCTCTTGCTGAAGGGGCACGCATGCAGACACTCACAAAGGCCAGGAGAGGAGGCCCTGAGAAAGAACCTGTTTTAACTGATCACTCAGCGTTTGTTGCTAGTCATTGTTGGCCTTGCCTGCCAAGGCCCCCACCCTTATTCCTGATAAGCCAGATTCTTGTTTCTCCAGCCACCCTTCTGAAGCAGATGCCTACACTCTGACCCCCAAATTGCAGTTGTGCACTGACTTCAGAGAGCTCTTTGGATTTCAGGGGCAACGGCTGACCCCATAACTGGGCCTCCTCACTGAAGCTCAGTCAAGGGGGGGAGGAATAAGTGCCAGTGGAGCCGCGGGTGCTGCCCAGGGACGAGCAGCCTGGGGCGCCTCGCCAGCACCAGCCCTGATTCACAGCCGAGTATTTTATGTTGAAGAGGTTGGTCTGTTACCCTCAAGAAGAGCTGAACTGTGGGGCCCCTGTTTCCAGGCCTGACTGGGGGGGAGACATGTCCCAAGAGCCCAAGGACACAAGTAATGCCCTGCGCCTCAAGAATGTCTGCTCTGCCCATAATCACAGCTGAATTCCCTTTGGTTTTGGCCTTCAAGGGTGTTCTTTTAAACGCAGCCCCCTCTGGGATAGTGTGTCTGCTGAAGCAGCGTCCATTCACTCTGGGCTGTGGGACGGAGAATGGCGATGGGGAGGGTGCGCAGAGGAATCACAGGGAGGAGGATTTCACAGGGACTGACTCCGTCACAGTTTTCCTTCTAGCCAGCCCTGGTCTTATCTCTTACCCACTTCAGAAACTGGGCCACTGCAAACCAAGGAAAGGTAGGGAAGAAAGATTTCGGTCAGTTCTGTTCTTCTTCACTTTCCTCTCTCAGCAGCTACCTCCCTTCCTTATTGTCCCCACCATCCATTACTCTCTTAACCTTGGGGCTGGGGTCCAGCCAGCAGGACTCAGGCTACCTCTTACAGATGTAGGCAACAGATAAATACTGCCTGTGGATTGACCATATCTTTCAGAGGTTTGCCTATTATTTGCTTCCATTTTAAAAATGTGCTTTAAAAGCAAAAGTGTTGCTGTCTGCTTTGTACTCTAGTTTTTAAATTTTCTCCGTGAAGTCGGAACACAATAAGCGTCTCTATTAAATCTGACCAAGGGGACTGTATCATTGGCAGAAAGCATCACTTCGGCAGGGGACCGTTTTCCATCTCCAACGTTCCAAGCCTGTTCAAGAGGACACTCTGGTAGCAGGGCTCACGTGCGGAGCTATGTAAACATGAAATTCCAAACAGAAAGAGCCTTTGGTGACAAGAGGCCCTGCACATAATGGGAGCCTGGGCTCATTAACAGAGGGACAGCTCCAAGACCTGGGGCAGCCCAAGACTAGAAGTAAAAGACTGTGTCGTCGTGAACATGCCAGGAACTGACCAACATTCCCAGGCGGTCCATCTCTTATAGCCACAGTATTTAAGGCTGAAGAGGTGCCAGAGGGAACTGTTAAACAACATATACCGATTCTACCAACTTCGGAAGATAGACGCTTTTAAAGTATTCACTCGTCTTTTAAAAGCACATTCAAAATATTTGTTTCTGTTATTGGCTCATTGCATGTCTGTATAGTTACATGCATATGAGCATGTACATGTCAGTATGTGTCAGGACACACACACACACAGGCCCCAAGTTCTAATTATTCCTGAGTGACTGCTCGGAGGCGGCGTGGGCTGTGAGCAGGGCCTGGGAATAAGGACAGTAGAGCTCTTCACTGCTGTTCAGATACACTTTGTACCAGGAGTACAATTTAAATTTTATTAGCAGTGTACTTTGGGATTGTCATCCAGTAAAATCAAATATTAAAGGATTTAGGCTAATAATTTTTCTTCTTTTCTAAAGAATTTTATATCTTTATGTGCAGTTAACTTTCAGGCTTTGGAGCCAATGAAGGGAAAAGGCAGCACAGATGATAAATGACACTAATGGTGGAAAAACCTCAACTGGCTAATCCTCCAGTCACCTAGGGTGAGTCTCAGGAGCACTCAGAGATTCAAACTCACTCTCACCCAGAGTCTTTCCTGGGGCCTGATCAAAGCCTTCAAGGGTTGTTTATAATTCACTAAGGCAGGAGTCCACAAATGAATAGTTGAGAGTTAACTTAACTCTATCCAGTAGATACACTTCTGGAAGGTTGTTCATCAAGTCAATCATATTTTAAATGTGTTTAATGGTTTTGCTATCAGAGGCAGTCTGGGTGATTCGTTTATTTTTTGGTCAATGAATCACAGACAAATCGATCTACTTTGAACCTCTGGATTTTGGAAGGCAGATTTTTCTTAAAGATTCCTGCCCAGATTCTCCTGCCTGCCACAGAACAGAGGCTAATGCCTTTGGGTACACCTCACATTTTAGTCCTTTAATACTAGCAGGATTTCCTTATCCTGAGTTCTGAAAAGTAAGGAATACCTGTGAAAAGGAGGAGGTGAGATGGGATGGCTTGCTGATGAATGATCTTCCAGTTTCAATGTGAAAACATTTAATATCAGGAGACAGTGGAGCCATTTATAGCATGCCTGGGCAGTGCCAGATTTCATATATGAAAGTGAAATTACTACAGTCTTCTAGAAAATCCATAGAGTATAATGAATGCGTGAGCAAAATCTGCATAAAACATATTTTATTCTTAGATGAGCTTTGCTAAGTAGCTCCTGTTTATAAAAAGCTTTTCTTTCAATGTCGTCCACATAAATTGATGATTTTTGTTTTTTGGAGAAGAAATTTAAAGTGTGTATATGTCTGGGTTCAGTAACATCTGTTTTCTGGGGGAAGTTCATTAATTGGGTTACATTTACACTTTGCCTGTTATAAACATTTACTTTCTATGCTGAATTGTTTGGTTTATCACAGCCTGTTTTGTCTCACAGTTAAGAGTGAGAGTAAAGATGTACTCTGCTTAAGTTAAGACGGATGCTCACATGAGGGCGAGTACACACATCTTATTCTTTCTACCAGAGACATGTCATGTTTTGGTAATTCTGATCCCAGCACTGGGTTTTAATCTGAGAAATGATTTTCCTTCACTAGAGAGCTGCAAATAATAGTCCAGGAAATAAATTTGCTAACAGCTCTTCCTTGTTTAAAGGTATTAAATACCATATGTATGTGTAGTATATAAAATCAATGTGTACAACTATGGCCTGTAGTATATGCTATGGTCATTCTGTAGTATCTTTTCATATAGAAGACGTGTAATTTATAAATATATGTATATATGGCATATCCTATTCAAACACATTTCACATATTCACATATAAGATGTGTGAATTTCTATTATCTATATACTATATCTAGAGAGAAATGTATAGTACTTACATTCAAACATTCAAACAATATACGGTACATATGTTACAAACACATAAAATATATGTACAACATTAACTTACTGCATAATATATCATATTACATATGATATATAGGTAATGTGATATGTAGTATACATTATGCACACAGATTATGTGCGCGCACACACACACACACACACACACACACACAAGATGAATAGTAGGTTGATATGAAATTTATTTCAGTGGTGAGGAAGAGTGATGTTAGTGCTGCTACACCAATCAATGCAGAGAAGGAGCTAGAATCTGTCTCTTAGGTTCCATCTACATTTTGGTTCTTGGCTGCTGAAGTAGCCTAGGTGAAGTGCAGGGTTTCCTTGATAATGACTATGAATCTGCTTGCATTGTGAGCTCCTGTAGACCCACCTGGTCAACACTACCCAGCCCCAGCAGTGACTTTGTGAGATCCTAATCCAAATGCAACAACAAACGAGGTGTTTCGCCTCATGGTTTGTTGTTGTTGTTGTTGTTGTTGTTTTTAAGCAGCTCAGTGACCTGATGCTACTTCTTGCTGCCTGACTTTCATGGAATCTACCACTCCCCTATTCCCTAGGCTAGTTGGCTAGACCACCCAGAGGATACCCAGGAGACCTGGGTCAGAGACAAAGCACCCTTGTACTCCTCTGCCTAATGAGCTATGCCTTTCTGGACCTGTGCTCCTAGTCCCGTTCTTGTCTTCTTTTATGGTTAAGAATAGAACAATAGAACGGATTTGTACCATCCCCTCAAACCTATTTCTCCCCACCCTCCCTTACTATACTGTGACTGGTGGAGCATAAGAATAAAAAGTGAGAACTACCCACAAAACTCGTTTACACAATCTTCGTAAATTAGTCCCACGATGACCATAGACCATTACAAAAAAAAAATATTCAGGAGAAAACTTTGAAAATATTGTATGGAGTTACTCTCTTATTTTAAATCAGATGTAAATAAAAAGGGGAACAGAACCCCTATGAATCAAATTTTTCCTAGAAACTACTGAACCTATTCATGATTTATATCTAAGCAGAGTATTTCCACAGCATTCTAACATACTTCAACTCCATCATATAGATTGCTGTATTGCTGCAAATAATCAACTTCTACAGTAATGTCTTAGGTTGAACCATAAGAAATGACCACTTTTATAGTTCAGAGATGGTCAGATACTGGTACCAGTTTTGTAGGTCAAAAATGGTTGAATCTGAGCAGTTTTGTATAGTTTGAAGTTTATTATCATCTGGCTGATTTTCCCCCCCATTTTTCTCAGGACTTTAGAAATAAAAATACACAAGAATACTCAACAGGAAGGCAAAACTTTTCAGGGTTGCCTAAGTTTAGAGCAAAAAATAATTAAGAGCTCCAGTTTCTCAGTTAGAACTAAATTTCTCACACACAAACTTTTACCTCTATATAAGCCTGAGCTCTGTATACGTCATCAGAGTCCAGGTGGCAGCAAATGAGAATGAATTCTTGGAGAACTGAACCCGATCTTCTGGTTTCTACTAAATACAGATCATCTTAGAATATATGCCTGAAAGAGGCCAGACATCCCTGCTGTTTTTTATTCTCCACCTAGCACTTACATCCTTTCTTCTTTTCCCATCCTTGAATTGGAATGGCCTGGCTGGATGATTTAGAAGGAAGAAGGCACCCTAGATCTGACATTTGACCTTCTCAAAATCCCAAACATTTGAAAGGGCTTGAAGAATATTTTTCTTGAAGAATATTTTTTTGTCTCACTCGATCTTTGAGGCTCTTGTATCTTGTGAAGCAACCCTTATAAATAAGATAACCACATATAAACTAATATCCAAAATATCTTTCACAACTTCAATTCTCCCATTTTAGCTGAACAGAATGTATGTAAAGCAACAAACCTGCCAGATGAAGAAGGAAGAAAACCTTCCTTCTGTTCCCTTCTATATCCTCTCAACATTCCATTCCTTTCCTGATTTGTGTCTGATCAGCAAAGCTGTGGAAATATTAAGCCTTTACGGAGAGCTTGCATATACAAAACCTATGCCAATTTCTTAAATCATACCCAACTGCAGGACAGCCTTGTAAATCCTCATCCTTTAAAGGAAATTCCGTAACAGATTAACTTGTGTCAAATGTTTACAAATGGCAGTTCAAGTACCTCAATACCTGGGATTAATATGGTTTGGGAAGTAAGGATATTACTTTATGCATAAGGGGTATGGATGAAATAAACTCCTCTCCAAATTATAATAACTAAAAAATGTCAATGAGCATTTAGGATACTGTGGACCTGTAAGAATCTCAGCTCTAAATAAAATGATCTGAGTCATATGGACAAGGGTTTTGGCAGAAGTGGGGTTGTCTAATATGCATGACACTGATTAAAAACATTCTAAATCCTGATGTATCTATGCTTACATCATTGCCAGAATGATTCATCTGTGTAGGATATATTCTTACTGCCAGAAATGTCACGTATCATCTTGGCTAGAAGCACACAGTCACATCCCATTATGGTGAACTCTCAGAGTTTATCCAAATTCTTTCCTATTCTGGAATTTTGTCAGGTTAATACTGCCTGACACACGTGGTCTTAAAATTTTCCATTCTAAATCTACTGCCATTTTGGCATTTGGCTGGATCTGGCCTTATGTGACCGGCAGCACACTGAGAATGTTTAGTTTGTTGAATTTTAAATCTATAATGTTTATCACATTATACACTGATTGTCGGCCAAGGAAATGTCTGGAAAGGAAAAAGAGGCTTTTTCTAAGATACTTTTCCTTCTAAATGAGGCCATATATTTAAAATTTTTTATTCAGTAGTATATTAATGTAACAGAAAAACAAGTAATTTTGCTTAAATCTGCTTAGTTTAAGCATAGCCATTATATGTTATAGACAGGCAGATTTAGAAACTGGACAAGCAGTTTATTGACTCATAGTGCAAAACCCTTAGCACCGCATTTCTTCTTGGTCATTTGAAATATTTATTGGCATTTTAGGACTGGTCATCAAAAATCCAGAATTAAACATTGGCTCTGGATGCAACATTTATGAATGTGCTCTGGCTTATATTTCATTTTACAATCAAACTCTGAGAATGAAGAGTTTATCTGAGAAATACAGGAGGGCAGCCATCCTAAATCCAGACACTACTGGCTTTACGAGCATATTAAGCACCCATTACATGGTGCAAACTATTTATTGCAAATGGGCCTTAGCTACTAAAACGCGCAGCTTTCTTTCATGTTGTGACTAAGTAATTTGAAATCTCTTTGAGCTGAAAATGTACAGAAGGGTTGCATACTGACTGTCAGCGGGGAAAACTGCCATCAAATCAATACATGTAACATTCCTCACAAATTACAAACGAGGGTGTATTGGGTAGCTGCGGCGCTTGGTCTCTTTCACTACAAATGCCAGATTTTGCTGAACTGAATTCATGTCAAGTTCACTGATACTCACTTTCTGTGGAGTTGTGGCATTCCTCTTTCTGGATTTTTTTTTTAAGATGCTATCTTTAAATTTTAAGTATTGTAATTTGTTTTACTTAAAAAAATTAAAGACGTTTTGATTATTTCCTTTCATTTTACTAATAGTGAAATAGATTTTTTTTAGTGAAATTCGTTTTAAGAAGTTTTGAGTATTACTATTTGGTTTTGCTTAAAAATGAATTTTAAGAAGCTCTAAATACTGTAATTTTATTTTACTTAATGCAGGTAGTTTTTAGAAAGTTTTAAATATTGTATCATTCTTTGAGCATACTGGGAACTACTCAGAGTGTCATAAAACCAGGAACGATAGTCCTTTTTCTAGCCCTAACATCCTTTTTCCTCACCTTGAGAACCTTACTGTCTCCCTTCAGTTTCCCACAAACCCTTATCCCTGTTTATCTTCCTCCCACAAAAACAATCACAACAAAAAACACTGTATTTTTAAAATGAAAAGCTAAAAACAACAACAGCAACAAAAAAATCCCAAACCACCCAAGCATGTGACTAATCATGAGCAAAACACCTTAATTTAAATCTTGACTCAAGCCTCTATGGAAGCTACTAATCCCCAGTCCTTACTCACTCTTCAAGGAACCGCCCTGTATTCCACAGCCGGCACACATCATCTGGGGGCTATTTTCAAGAGGCAAGTTATGCTGCCATCTTAACAGACTGCATTCAGGAGGAAATGCAGCAGCCCCTTTCTCTGCTGTGTTCAGCAGTGATGAGTAAACCGATCTGGTAAATTCACAGCATGCTCAGTCTCCATGTAGTGCCCCACTTTTCCACAAATGCTCCTCGTATACGTTTATTGCCTGGGTCTAAATTCCCGCAGGCCACAGAGCATCGAGGGCGCACGGCATTCTGCGGCCCTGCCGGCCCTGCATATTATCGCTCAACCATCAGGCCGCTGAGATTTCCCAAGGATATTCTTTTCTGTTCTCCTACCCCCAAACAGGGCATAAGGCATACTAATGAACTCCACCAGAGTTACTTCTCAGCCAATGAGAAATGCCACTTCATTTGTCATGTCACTATCTGATTCCAAATGACATTTTAATTTTGCTAAAGTTAATTGATGAGAAGTTGCCAAAGAAAAGGGGGAAAGCTAACTGTTGGAATCCTTGGCCCACGAGAACCCTGCCATCCAGCTTGCTGGGCATGCCGTCTTCAATACCAGATGGGCAGAGCGACTGATACTCTATCATGATGACTCTGGCTTTATTTTGAACATTATCTCTATGAGCAAATTCCTGCAGCCCCCCCAAGAGAATATAGTAGAATTCTCAAACCATCATTTTAAAACATTCTCTTGAGTTCAGATAAGGATGGGGAAAAGTTACCTTCCTGTTAATGTCTCACTTGTTGCCTTCAAAGTTCTTGCCCATTTATCATATGTGTGATGTTCACATCGACTCTGTCCATCGGGTAGGGAAACTGAGGGTAGTGAACACTGTCAGAGTCCAACCCGTGTGCCCTCCCATTCCCCATTCTTGAGCTCATGGAAGGCTTCTTACTCCAAACACTGGTAACCTGAGGAGTTTTCCAGCTGCAGAAATGCACCCTGTCTTCCCTGGGAAGTGCTGGGGAGCTCATGACCCTGGGGAGAGCCCTCAATGACTCATACACCGGGTTTCTGGTACAGAGTGCAGCTTCCAGCTTCCTCACCCCTCAAGGAGACCTCTGAGGTCTCTCAAAGGTCCCCAGTGGGACTGAGCTCCAGGTGCCCACAGTAGTAACCTGCTTGTTAACATACCCTGAATCGTCTTCCTTCCTGGTCCCTTGTCCTCACTCCCATACTGGGGCTTCCTGGGCTTACCTCCCAAACAAACCACTTGTAGCTAAATCCTTGTCTTCTGGGGAAGCCCAGTCTAAGACCCTGCGGCACAGAGAAGATTACTGTCTGCTGAATACCATGCAGCTACTTAATGGAGAACCAGGACTAGAACCCAGGATTTTGGACTTCTGGCACATTTACCAGATAAAGTTGCTTCTTGCCAACCACCAGCATCTTATAGAATTGGTCCCAGGGCTTCTGGGCAAAAGAAAGATGCTATAAATGAAACAAAGTTGTTAGACGGCTACTCCTTGGCTTTTAGGAACCCAGTCGCCACCAGCAGCAGGAGGAAACAGAAAAAAAGAAGGGTAGTAATTACCTAGCATGACGAAAGGGACTCCCAGGAAGGTGGAATTGTATTTCCCACCGGTAAGGTTGATGATTCCGGCCGCAGTGAGAGTGGCCAGGCTTATGGTCACCAACCCGAGCAGACCCAGCCAGGGCTTGCTGCGGACGCAGTCCTGCATAGAGCAACAGAGGATGGCCATGGTGACCACCAGGATCAGGCTGGTGACCAGGTAACGTTCCGATACACGGCTGGTCTTCTGGAAATCTTCCCTCAGGGACGAGGACGTGTAAGGGTACATTTTGACTTTGCTGTTGGATTTCTGGAATAGTCGGACGGTGTCACAGAAGCTGGACTCCCACCTCTCAGCCACCATGTCATTGAGACTGTTGATTGACTGCAGGTAGTAGGTGAGCTGGACGGCCTCTGCGGATTTCACCCGGTCCTTGCTGTGCACAGTGACACCTCCAAGCTGGTGCCCGTTGTACACTGCCCTCCCGTCCTTTAAGTGAGTGATCGGGTACGTGATAGCAAAATTGGTCCGGTTGGTGGCCCGAGCATTCTTTAGCTCTTCCAGAACATGCACTATGTCATCCACGATGCAAGTCTTATCGTTATTCAGGATACATATGTGGGCGAACGTGTAATTAAAACCAGGCCTTGGAACCTGGATCCTGGTCACAGCAGCATGCAACTAGGGGGAAAAAAGTGAGAGTCAGCGTTTATTACCAAAAATAAGACATTAATAAGTGTCATTAGCTCTGTGGATTCCAGTGTCTGTTTTCTTTTTTTGACTGGGGTGGGTGGGAGAAGGGAGTCACTCATGCTGTCTCTAAGCAAGAGTTCAAATTAAATGTCATAACCTTACATCAGAAATGGGTAGTCAGGATGTAAAACACACATTTGACCAGTGGTCCTCACAGTGTGCTCCCTGGCCCAGTGGCATCAGCACAAGCTGGGAGCTTGTCAGAAATGAAAATCCTCAGGACCTGGTAAGTCACAGTCTCTGGGGCGGGGGCCTAGGAATGTGGGTTTTCACAAGCCTCCAGGGGATTCTGATGCAGCAAGAGTTTGAGAAGCACCAGCATTATTTCTCCATTTTGTGTTCTTTGTGACTCAGTCGATCTATAAATATCTGAAAATCTTATATAGGTCCACCATTCAGTCTTCCCCGGAAACGGTGATGTCCAAAGTGAACTACGATGCAATTCCAAGTGCAGAGGTCCTCTGCAGGCCCATCCCTGGCTGCTGATTTTTAGGGCAGAGAAGTGATTTCTCCATTCAGTTCAGTCACTCTGTGACATAAAAGACAAGGGGTTGACCTTGAGGGCCCCCGACTTCTCTCGATTTCCTCCTTTGCTTCTCTGGGAAGGGAGCTGTAACTTCAGGGGCTTGGCTGAGATACAGGGGAATCACACTCAAGGAGCCCAGTAGGATTTACTCTGTACACCTTGCCCTGAATCAGATTTGCCATGCCTAGTTCTGTGTGCCTGTGATTCAAGTGCACAGGGGAACACAGATACCCATTTAATAGCCCCTACTATATGCCAGGCACAGTTCTAGGCCCTTTTTACATATGAATTGATTTAATCCTTGCAAGAAATTCTGAAGTAGGTACAAGCACTAGCTTCATTTAACAGACAAGGAAACTGAGACAGAGAAGCCAAGTCACTTGTCCAAGATGACGCACATAGTAAAAGAGAGCTGGGCCATTCCAGGTGGTCTGGCTCTGGAAACTGGGCTCCTAGCCCCTCACCATACACCTGTGGGTTGGCGATGCCAGGCACTGGATGAAGGTCCTTCTTTAGTCTAGCAATCTTGAATTTATGCTTTCACTGCCCACCCGTAAAAGTTACAAGTGCTCAAGTTCAGACATGTAGGGGTATGTGTCATCTACAGTGTAAGGTGAGAAGATAAGGCCTTCTCACTGTGAAATGAGGCCAGTTTGCCAAACGAGGCCAGTGGTAGACGTGGAGTTGAGTGTTAAGGAAATGAGTGCATCTAGGACCATGCCTGGCACCAGGTGGGCTCTCCCAAGAGCGGAGCTAGCCACTGTTACCTACCTGCTGAACGGAGAAGCGCATTTCATACATAAGGGGGATAAAAGCCTCACATCTGGAGTTGCTGTGCTGTGGCTATTCCATTATAACTCATAACCTTCTGAGCGTCTCCATGACCCTGAGAGATTTTTCTCTGAAATCTGCGGTAGATGGATTATTTGCTAAGACATTTTGCTGTGCAGGATGAGTGGGATATTTATTAAGGTTTCTGAAAATGTCTGAGGGGCACCAGCTGTCAAAGTCCTTTAGTTCGCACAGAGCATGAATTGTTAATCCTAATTCTCAGTGCCTCTTCCCTCACATCTCTGCATGGGCACCAATGCTCATGTTCAGGAAACACTTCCTTGTATGACACCTGGCTGAAATATTTTGAGTTCTACACACACACACACACCCCACACACACCCACACACACCACACACACACACACCCATACCCACACCCCCTACCCACACACACTCGATCTCCCAGAGATAACTAGGAGACTGTTTTCACAAAGCTCTCACCATATGCTAAATTTTTGTGTTGATGCTTTGGGTTTGATGATGAGTAGAATGTCTTTAATGGCTTTAAGCTCTGAGAGTGTGTTTTCATCCATTCTTCTCTAGGCTTGGCCCAGTGAATTTTGATTAAAAGAACTCCTAAATATAAAAAAATTTCCAAAATATGAAAGGTTACTTTGGAGGAGAGAAGAACCAAGAGGAATTTAAAGACAAGAGAGGGTTTTGATACGAGTTAAAAGAAAGACTTTGGGGGAAAGATCCAGAATAGGCTAGAAAAGGAGTGGTATTGAAAGCATGCATATGTGTAATATTTAGTGCATTGTTTGTTCCCATGAACAGTCTAATAAATCTCCCTTAGAGTGATTACTAAATATGTCAAGAGAAAAAGATTGCCAAATAAGATGGTGTTAAGCCACAGGGCTGAACCCAATTATAGCAAGGGGATATTTTCCATCCATTCTCTAAGGCGACCGTGCCGTGCTGGGTGGGGAGTTGTAAACCATTTAGTGATCTGCCAACTCTGCAGATCTACTGCTGTGACCCCTGGGACCACAGACCAAAGAAAGCAGACACTGTGTTAACCTCTGGGCCACAAGATCATAGGAGGGAGACTTGGAAAATGAGAACCTTACTGAAATTTGGGAGGGAAGATTTCTTAACTCTCAGGACCAGAGCTGCTGGGAGATTAATCTGCTTTGAATTTCCGAAGGAAAGGTGGGTAGAACGTGTGTCACTCTTGCTTCTGAGTGGCAGGGAGATGCTGAGTGACAAAGCAACCAGAGAGGGGGTGTGTTGGCTGAGGCCACCCACCTGGCAGGGGGAACCTGTGGGATTCTACTGCGGGATAAGAGGGGAGAGGATAATAAGAGGCATGGGAAAGGAGAATTGAGAGTCCCTTCTGTGACGTCTGGAACTGCTCTGTTCTGACTTTTGGGTCTTACACCTACACATCACACACACATACAGTCTACCCTTGGCTGTCCACGGAGCCACGGGCAGACACACTGTACCTGCTACTTGGACATCTACCTGTATAAAGTTTTAGAATGCCTTGACTTACATCCCGAAAGGAGCCCGCTTTGGACAGCAGAGACACTAGTAGGTGTTCTTAGATTGTATTCACAGAGGGAAACAGAAGCCAGAGATCCAAGCTATGCTTTTTTTTATTTGCTTTATACTTATTTTTAATTTTAATTTCTGCACTAAAAAAGAAAAGGAAGGTAAAAATGACGACAAGTTAGTTTACAGTGACTTCATCTTTGCTTGTACATTAATCTTTGCTCTTGAGGGCAGAAGGGGAAAAGAAAGACAGGAAAACATCAAAGCATAATAGTGAAATGGTGACCGAGACACCTCAGTCCACAGAATGGACAATCTCAATTCACATAAGCTTATTGTTAGTCAGAGACCCTCAGAAAAGAAAAGGAGGGTAACAGGACACAAAGTAATAGTCCTGACCCTTCATATAGTCTGAATCTGTCATGGGAATCAACATAGCATCCATGTTTCTATGCCTATGTATAGAGTTTGGATTACTCACTCAACATACATTCAGTAAGTACTCACCAAATCTACTGCATTGTCAATAATAGGGTAATTTCCCTGAATTTAGGGTACTCACACTTACACATGGAAAATCACAAGAGATACAACACCCAAACAAAGGGAAGAACCTAACAATATACAACAATGAGCGCTCTGTCATAATCAAGCCTAATTTAGTGTCAGTCTCAATCACAGTATGTTTATTGTTACTGTATTTGCTGTCAAATAGGCCAGACTGAATGTTAAATTGAGATTTATTCCAAGGCTCTGAACATACTGTTTAAATTGTTAGACTCTTTTCTTTCATCACCCCTCAGGTTAAGAATGAGGATAGTAATAGTAACTAGTCTGCTAAGTACTTTCTATACAGTTTAAAAAATTTATTCAGTACAAGTTTCTATGGAAATGGTTAAATCAGTATTCCCACTTTATAGCTGAAGCAAAAGACCAGGACGACTTCAGAACTGTAGTGAGGATGAAGAGGAAGTGGGAAAGGAGGAAGAATTGTCAGGCCACCTGGTTCAAATGACCAGCCTTGGTGTGACTGGCTTTTGCTGCTTAGGTAGGAGTGTCAGAGACCCTGGGAATGTCAACTCTGCTTCTTAAGGGCTCAGGCTTTTCAGTAAAAAAGGAGGTTGGTCTAGCTAATCTTTACGGACAGACCATTTGGTTCTAACATGACATAATTCTAAGATGAGTGACAGCCACAAAGTATACAATCAGATCCTGTGTGAGAGAAAGTTAACTTCATAAATATCAATTTGAGATTTATTACAGTGGCTTGAAGTACGCTTTTCCAACACATTGAAGTTCTTTTTAGGTCAGTGACAGATCCGATAGTAGATGAGACCCAGAAAGAAAACCACAGGGTAGAGAAAGTAGGTTTACCGGGGGAAAAAAAAAAAGATTTCCTTCTCTGAGTGATTTCCCGTTCTGGGGAGGCACTGGCTCTTCTAATCCCCTTCTGCCGAAGCCTGGGACAAAGCCAGTGTGGGCTGCTGGTCACGACAGGCCAGAGTCTAATTTCCTCTCTGCCTCTCCTTGGCACACTCAGATCTTCCTCAGAAGACAGCAGGGGCACCTTGTAGAGGAGAATACAGAAGGGATCTGGGAGGAAGGAAGTGTCTGCTCCGGCGTGGTAATTAACATAGGAAAAATACCTGTGGGTTCAGAAGGCCTTTTACAGTCCCTTCCAGCTCTTTTTGTATTTGTTCCTTTTTGCAAACGGGGAGAGAGAAGGCAGGAAGACCACTCTGCCTGGCAGGGCAATTAACACCTCCAGCTGTCCCCCAGCAGCCTCAGCTGCCATGGGAGACTCAGAGGAGGTGGAGGTTCCCCGTTCCCAGGGGGAATCAGCCGGATGACACCACCGTTACCGGCTGCCTTCCTTTCCTTGTCTCACCTTCCCACTCCTTCCTCTGCGTCTCCCAAATTAGCTGTGCACATTAAAACAATTTAAAAAGGGAGGTTGTTGGTTTGCCTTTCTAACCTCTATCATTTGCCCCCAAATATTACCTTCAAATGGACACTAAACCCAAATTACTTTAAAAAGTGCTTTCAAGGAATATCTGGTTTTCACTCCCAATTGAAAGGTTTTCTTCACTGAATCCCTCCACATTCCAGGTCTTGATCAGGGTCTACATTCTGCCACTTGACTGTAAATGGGTAGAAACCAACTGGCAGGATATCCTCACCCAGGACACAAGAAAACACCTTCAAGTGGATGGATCTGGGCTCTGCAGTTCATCAGTTACGCAGGCTCCCCCGATGTTAGGTTCTGTCTCTGCATGATCTCACTCTCACCCACTCTCTTTCCTCTTCTTTTAATAGAAATGCATTACATCAGAACATCAGTCGCAAGTTGGGGATTGTTACCGTGATTCATTTGTAGTGCAGCCAAAAGCAAGTTAGTCATTCCTTAATAAGTGAACAGAAATATCATTCTGCCTTTGAAACATAACATGTTCGGAGGACACCAAATTTAAGCTGTGGATATAGCTAAACAAGTGACTATCCATTATCTATCCACATGCTTCGTCTGTACATGTGTGCCTAGTGTCCTGACAAACGGTTCCCTTTGTCAGTACTGTCGTGCCACTGCAGGTCTGGGAAAGTGGAATGTTTCTGTTTTTCTCCTTGCTTTACCAGGGAGTAAACACTCTTATTGCGGGTGTTGACACTGAAAGCCCCACATTTATAATTCCCCAAACAGGTTGTGTGTTTTTGTAGCCTTGACTGAAAAACCATTGCAGCTTTGGATTTTAGAAGGAAAAAAATAGTAAAGATGAAGGAAAAGGCAACTGCATTATCTCATTGCAGCCCTTGCCTGATTTCCACGTTGGTCTGGATGAGAAAGAATGCAGTGGACCACAGGTCCGGTACTCTCTTTTTTCCCATAGTCTGGGAGAAAGTTTTACTCGGTCTTAATTACCAAAAAGAAAAACAAAATTCCTTGATATGAAGACCCCTGGAAATCTGTAAAGTTAAACTTTCTGATTAGAGTGGTTATTTTTGAATCTTGCTGTCCTCACTTGACTTTCATGGTCAAGCTTAAACTCTGCTTGAGCAAGTTTGTGGGTCATGAGTTGTGCTGGCTAACTCTACGAGAACAGGATGCTCTCAGAAATGGGAGAATGTTAAAGCTCATTGGCTAAGGCAAAGAGAAGTCCCAAGGAGCCAAATGCCTGGGGAACTGGCAACAGCCATTTTAAGATTTGGTCAGGAGACCACAAATAACTCTGCAAGGGACAGAAAAAAAAAAGGATCCCAAGGACATCTAGGTCTGGAGAAAAACCGTGGATCTGAGTGGGAAAAGCACTGGATCACAAGTCAGAAGACTTCGAGTCCTGGTTGTGGGTCTTGCTGGCTGCATGAGTCAGAGATAAATAAAAAATGAACCCTTGAAAACAAATATCATGCCACTTCCCTGCTCTAAATTCCCCAGTGGTTCCCCATCGTGCTAAGAGCAAAAACCCAAGTCCTGATGGTAGCCAACAAGATGGTACATTGCCCTTGCTGCTCTCTCCGCATCCACGTCTCACCATGCTCTCGTCACACAGTCTGGCTTTCTCTGGATTTTGCCTGGAATGTTGTCCCTTCATATATCCTCACTTCCTTCATGTCCCTGCTCAAATGGAATCATCTTCCCTGACCTCATCCCCAATTAAAAAACTAGCTCCCTCGCCATCACCATCATCTTAACTGATTCTAAGTTTTTCATGGAGCCAATTATGATATGGCATTACATTCTATGTCTGTCTCTTTATTCTTTTGCCCCCACTAGAATCTGATGTGTTTTACCGTGCTGGAGTGCTTGTCTGTTTTGTCTGCTTCTACATCTCCATCACCCAGAACAGTTCCTAGAACTTATACTCAATAGTTACGGAGTTAAACACATGAATAAATCTCATGAGGGGATGGATTTTGGTCTGTCTCATGGGCATGATGAGGGCCAAATGAAGTGATGGATGTGTATGCATTTTGTAAACTCTAGAGGGTGACACAAAAGTAGTTATTGTACAGCAGGGAAGCATGGAGTGGTACCTTCTTTGGTTAGTGACTTACAGCTGTCCAGACGTCACCCTAGAACTGAGTCCCAATTCTCCTGGAACCCCTGATCTTTTCCAGGATTTGACAGCATCTTTAGTGGGAAGACATGGGTTGTGAGGTCAGAATGCTACCAGTTCAAACCCTGCCTCTGTGAGTTCTAGCTGTGGGACTGGAGCAGGCACAGTGTGGCCCTACCCCTGTCTCCTCACCACTTCGGTGCACATCAGCCCTCTTTCCAGCCTGATGTGGAATTACTGAGGCATTAACATACTGTCTCAATCCCAAGCGGCCTGGACTGATGACTGAAAACAGTTTGTGCAGAAATTGCCCAGCTCCCTTGTCCCCAAAGTGAGAGGACTCTGCAGCATGCGTGAGTTCCCCAGTGGGATTAGGCTCCAGCTGCCCACAGAGTAACTGGCTGGACAGTGTCCCCATAACTTACTTCTTCCCGTCCCTGCCTCACGTTGCCATTTTCTTACCTGTGCTTCCTGGAGTCGTCTTCCAAATATACTACTCACATCAGTTCCTTGACTCTGAATCAACTTTGGGGGGAACCAAAACTAAGACAATTCCTTTAGGCATTTAATTCAGTTTCGCTATTTGTAACATGGGGATAAACCTGACCTTCTAGGGTCATTATGAAGATCAAGTGTGATAACATATAAAAAGTGTCTTGTCTGGCATTTAATATTGGGTTAAACTATATGAAATTGTCATTCCTATAGGTTAAAAAGTGGTTCAGCATAGGCAAGTTTACGTGATTCACCTAACTGACCTTCAGTGAGGGTCGGTTCTTTCCCCCTCTTAGTTCTCCTCCTTCCCAAGAGTCCTGTCAGAACCAGAGCTCCCCTAGGGGTGTGGAGTGTCAGACAGTTTTATTTGGTTTCCAAAGGACAGTTTGGTGGTACCAGAACAGGGTTTTAGGAAAAAAGATAATAGTGTCAGACTAGGAAATATCCCACAAATCCACTCATTCCCTTTTCCACAAGCAGAAATAAGACTGCAGATACTGTGGACATGAGTCCTTGCATGCAAATGAAATTCATACTTTAAGCAGTTTTAGCTTAAGGGAAAAAAATGCTGTATAATAACCCACATCCCTGAAATATTTGAAACAGCAAATAATTAATGACAATATGAAACGTACCAAATTATGAACAACTGTCTCCACCAGATGAAATCTTTGGCATTTTTTTTCCTCCAAAGGATTTACTAAATTTCTAATGGGCACTGAGCAAGAAAAAAAGTTCCACTTAATGACATAGTGATGGTGCTCCTGAATGATGGACTGTGAGCTTTACAAGGACGAGTGCTTGATATAATTCATAACAGCGTGTGTTACCTGATAGTGCACTTTTTCCCCCCAGAAATATATATTTTTTCTGTTCACCAAACTACTGACCTTACAAAGCTTGAAACCTTAAAAATCACAGGAGGGTCTCAGCTGCTGCCCTCTTTTTCCAAATCTTTAAAGAGGTCTTCTAGAGCAAATGGTCAAGGCCATAATCGTTTCTGTAATTCAGCTTGCTAGGGCCATGACCCTTCTGGGAGGTGCTAATGTTGGTGGCGTAGTGTGGGGTAAAGGAAACAGACTGCCTGGACTCACTAGCCAGCTGTGGCTCTTAGGAGATGCCTGATCCTGAACACTGAGCTGTTAACAGTTGCTTCTGTATGTCAGCTTCCTCATCAGTAAAATGGGGTCAATAATAGTACCTATCTCATTAGGATTGTTGGAGGTGAAATGAGAAATTGAATGTAAACTGCTCAATTTAGTCTCTGTCATGCTAGTGGTACCCAGTAAAGGTTGTTAGCAAAAACCAAAATGAACAAAAACCCTCCATTTCTATCCTGTTTTGCCTTGTCCTCCTTAATTTTTTTCTTTAACCCATAGAACTTCCTCAGTTGTTCTTGAAAAATGTATTCTATGACATGTAAAGGTGACTGTTGCTCACATCTTTACTGAGAATCTAAAGAGTAAACAGGGTTAATCACATGCATCAATACAAATATTTAAAGAGAATATCTGGATGGTATGTGTTTACAAGTTGGCACTCCCTAATTCTAGGATAAGCTCCCAGCCTGAAATCATCCCACCCTTTCCAGGTTAGCTGCCCAGTTAGATTACCGCGCACATCCAACTAGGCGGGGAGCTAGGATGGGGATGAAAGAAGGAAACTAAAAGGTGTTAATTGCCTACAGAGTGTTGGGTTCTGGTGCAAGAATTCTGCATCTATCATCTCATTGAATCCCCACAGCAGTTCAGGGAGGTAGATGTTATATTTGCATTTACAGATGGGGAAACTGAGCCTCAAGGAACTTAAATAATTTGCCATGGTCACAAACTTATTAAGTGGATCAGCTCAGATTTAAATCCCAGGTTCATAAGATTGTCCCCTAATGGGAGTTCCTTTGGCAAAGTGAAGACTATACGCCCTAATCTCTCTGCTTTGGCCATTTGGATATTGAAGACCTTGTTTTGGGGTACTAGGCTTAAGCACAGTCAAGCCACAGAACGACGTGGCTAGCAGCAGTTTTGAATTAACACTGGTGATGACGTAGCAAAATCAAGGGGTCACACATAACAAAACAGCCTAGGAGAAGCACAAGACTGACCTGTACTGAACAGCTAGGCCCAGCAAATGCCAGATATCTATGACAGAGACCCCAGAGAGAAGCCACAACCCTGTTACCAATGACAAACATGTGCTGGAGACGAGGAAAACAGATATGTGAAGAGATGACTTTTATCAGTCCAGATAGCATCCTTTCCATCTCATATATTTTCTATGTGACTCTCCTCCCACCCCGCATATACACACAGAGAAGGAAAAAAAATACTTTATAGAACATATTACTGGAAAGTGCTGGCAGTTTGGGGATTTCTTGCAAAACATCAGATTGAAGTTGGGGTGCTAGAGGATTTGAGTATCACTCCTCCCCAAGGGCAGTTTAACATTAGAATATATATGCTCTATGAGGGCAGGGACTCTGTTTCACTCCATCCTGTGTCCTGGCACATAGAGGAAGCCCAGCAAAGCCGTACTGACTGAACCTTCAGTGTTTGTTCCTTCTTACTGATTTATATTTTCTCTGGTGACATTGAATGATACTTCATTTGTACCCAAAGGCTACTGTGCTACATGCATATCATTTCCATCTTAAATAAACAGATGACATTGAATTTAGTCCTGTCACTTACACACTGCAGACAAATGGCTGACCTCATTAGACAAATGGATATGGTTAGAATATAATCTTAAAAATATAAGAGCAGAGAAACAATTTAGGTAGGAGATTGGGTACTGAAATAATTATGTGTTATGCTTAATTATAGAGTAGTTTGAATTTTTCTAGTGTATTTGTTTGTTGGGTTTCTTTTTTTGGAGGGGAAAAGTTTTTTAAAAATACAGAAAAGTTGAGAGACTAATACAAAAACTCCCATGTGCCAACATCCAATGTCATGTCTATTTGAAGATTCTGTCCCTGCTGTTAATGCTGTACATGTGTAGGGTGACCATAAAGTTTATCATCCAAACTGGAACACTTTTGAGAATGCAAGAGGGCACTAGTAATTTCACAGGAACATAGGCAGAAAGTGGGACCATCGCAAGCAAAGCAGGATGTTCTCCTTATTTGTTGGTGTCTCAGTAGGTGAGAACTGATGTGACTTCATCAATTTATGCCTCACAATGGGCATGAGATGGTGGTCCTTTGGTTTGCAGACACATCACCACTGATAGAACCTAGACTGTTGCAGGTGATGCTATCCTGTCATCAGACAGGCGTCTGGGAAAGGAATCTGGAGAAATTCTTGCCGTCTCTAACTACTTCCAACCCCACCCACGTTCCCACCATTGCAATCTCCTTCCATGTCAAGGCTCTGATGTTTTGCAGGATTCAGCTCTCAGGTAGCTCAGTTCTGCTCACTGCAGTAGAGGCAAAATGCATCTGCAGCACACTTACAACATTCCATCTACCTACTCTGAGTACATTGGCCTTGCTGGAATAGCCAGATAGCTTCCACTTGGTTTTCTTACTGAAATGTGGCTTCGTCCAGCCAAGAGCAAAGATTGCTTGCATGTCCAAAGACGTCACTCTGGGTGTTTCTGTCTTGCTTTAATGATGACAGTGGCTCACAGACTTGGCTGATGAAATTTTTCAAGGCTCGCAGATGTGAAGTCTGTGATGGGTCTCAGACAGGTGGTAGGTGGGAGACCAGAGCATGTTTGCTTTGGTGAGAGTTAGACGTCATATAGAGAAAGTCTGCATTTCATCATCAATTATAGCAATGAACCATTTACTCAGTATATACTAAGTGTCTATGCTATGTTGGACATTAATATAAGCCCTGGGAAGATAAAGAACATTATGACATAGTTTTACTCTCAAGAAACTTAGAGTCCAGTGGAGGGACTTAGGCAGATTCTCAGAATTGGTTAGCACAGGTGAACCACAAAGTGAAGTAAAGTGTTACAGTTCTATGATAGGAGTAGCTAAAGGATGTAATGGCGATACATGGAATCTAGTATATTGGGGTGTGTGTACCAGTGGGGGGAGCAATGAAATACAAAGTTGGAGAGGAGAGAGGGGCCAGATAAAGGAGGAGCTTCACATTCACCCATTATTTAGTAGTAACTACTAGTAAATCTTAGGTCAAGCCATGTGAACAAGATAGATATGGCTCTCCCCTCCCAGAGCATTCAAACTGTGGGAGATACAGACAGGCAACGAGGCAATTACAAAATCTGCATGGAGTTCTAAGATGGGAGAGGTACTGGATATTAAGGGAAGGGCACCTACACCAACCTTGCTGGCACCAGGGAAGACTTCTTGGAGGAAGTGACTTCTTAATTAGCATCTGAAGAATGAGAAAAAATTAACCCCAGGCAGAGGCTTGGCATAGGGGTATGGAACTGTTCGGGAGGGTGTATCAGGTGGAGGCTACAGCATGGGCAAAGTCTCAGAGGCACAAAACAGCTGTCGGGGGAAAGAAAGTGATTCAGGCTGGTCGGGGAACTGAGAGAAAAGCTAAAGAGTCAAGAAAGGTCCAAATCACACAAGGCCTTGTCTTCTGAACTTGGAAGACAGACTTTGTTCTATGGGCACCTGAGAGCCAATGAGGGGTTTCAGACAGAGGATGAGATAATCAGAACTGTGTCTTGGGAAGATCTCTCTCTCTGCAGGTGGTAGCTGGAATGGGAAGGCTGGAGATTGTAGGCAGGGAAATGGAGTAAAACATTAATACAGTAACTAGTTATTGGTGAAGTGAAGATCTGAACCAAGGTGGCTGGTCATACTGACTTGGAGGAGCCAGAAGGCTGATGCTTTTTTTTTTTTTTTAAACATATCTGGACATCTTAGCCCAAGGAGTAAGCCAGGTAGTAGAATCTGATGACAACTTTCTTTTTTTAATGGCAGTACTGAGGATTGAACCCAGGAGCTCGTGCATGCTAAGCATGCACTCTTCCACTGAGCTATACCCTGTTCCCTTGATGACAACTTTTAAATCTGCAGTACTGATTAAACATTTGAGCTCCATTTCCCAGGTTTGGGTCTTAATGTGTCATCTATCAATTGCAGATTCGTTGATGTGCAGATCTAGCCATTGTGTGGCCTTTCACTTTTCCGTATGTATGATTCCAAAGTGCAGTCATAGACCATACAAGTACAGACATTCTTGGCCAGTTGCTTCAAGTTCGTCTGTGGCAGATGTGGTTGGCACCCTGGTTGTATCCTCCAGCCCTTACCTCTTGAGAACATGCCTGCCTCACTTCGAATGCAAGCACCCACCCCTCTTTGTCAGAGAGCCCACTTTGCCATCTGCTTGGCAGGCCAAAAGTTCTGGGGAATTAACATCCTCTGAGAGCAGACCTCAACCAATGACAGATGGGAGTTGGCACAGAAATACCCAGCTCCCTCCCCATGGGTGGGATTACCCACGGCTGAGTGTGCTTCAAACTGGTTCTCAGAGCTTCCCCAGTGGGTCCTGTCCTGGTTGCCCACAGCCGTGGCCTACTCAATCACATACCCTTTGAGGCTCCTTCTCCTGTGTCTCACTGTCCTGCTTCCCCTCCAGTTGCCTTTCACCTCACAAATAAACTACCTTTATTTGCTTTCTTGTTTTAAGGTCAGCTTCTGGGGGAACCCAAACTAAGATGTCTAATAATGTGCAAAGCCTCTGAAATTAGTTTCCTAGTGTCCTCAAAACCCTCAACCATTCTAAAACCAACCCCTCAGTTTCTTGTAGACTCAAATAATGGTTATGTCAAAACTCAGCCCTTAGGGAGTAAAGTTACGATATTTTGAGCTTCTCTTCATATGCAGTCTTTTGATGGTGGACGTTTCTTTCGTGTTGCCAACTTGCATGCAGTGGGTATGCAACAAATATTTCTCAAGTGGCTCTGATATGTTCGTGAATATAAATGTCCGGATGCTATCAACTGCACTTCTCCCTGATTTGGGGCAGAGCCCAGTCTTTCATTAAGGTTTAAAGCTAATCACCTGCTGGGCCCAGGGTCTACTGAAGGCAAGAATGCACCGTGACTCCTCAGGAAGGGATGAGGCTTGCATCCCGCCAGAAATGGAGAATTCTGAGCTGACATGATCTCTCATCCTCCTTTTTGCTGATGGTAAAGGAAGCAGGCATTTCTTTGGCTTTTCTTTATTTGAAAAAAAAAATAACACTCAGAGACACATTAGCCTTTTTGCATCCTTCTGGAACATCTCAGCAGGTAGGGTCTCAGGCTTCAGTGTTCTCTGTTGACAGCAAGTGCTGGAATATTGCCCAAGTTGGATGAGAGTCCCTATCTTTACATTTCTGGATTTCTGCTGTTACGGTGGTAGGTGTGTGGGAGAGACAGCTGATGTGTTCACTGGATCCCTTCCCAGGCAGTGATGTGCCTGGGGAGAATGTGCTGGTGGAGGCAAATTCTTCATGCATCAGCCGTGCTGCCAGTACAGGTGTTGAAAGTCTCCATGATGGCAGTGTGTCAGATGTCAGTAAAACTGAGCTGATTTGTCTGCCAAGATTCAGACTGCTTTTCTTCTTGTCGGTACTCACCTTTGTTGGATGCTCTGCACTGCTGAGATGGTAGTCTAACTCTTCTGCCATATTAACAGGGTCACTGAATAGAATGTGAGTGTGTGTGCACAGTGTTCATTATTGAGGTATAACATGTATACAGTGAAGTGCACAAATCTCAAGTGTACAGCTCAATGAATTATATATATATGTATATACCTATATGATCATTCCTCGGGTCAAGACACAGAACATCTACAGCACCCAGAAGGCCCCCTTGTGTCCCTTCTAGTCAATACCTCCAGAACCCTCAGAGGAAAATTATTCTGACTTCTATCAACATTGAGTAGCTTTGCTTGTCTTGAGTTTCCGATAAATGGAATTATGCAGTGTATACAGCTGACCCTTGAACAACATGGGTTTGAACTGCGTGGGTTCATTCATTTACATTCGGGTTTTCAGTAAGTACGTACTACAGTACTACATGATCCTCGGTTGGTTGAACTAGTGGGTATAAAACTACAGATTTGGGGGGGCAACTGTAAAGTTACATATGGATTTTCCACCACACGGAAGGTCAGTGTCCCTAACCCCCGTGTTGTTCAAAGGTCAACTGTACTCTTTTGTGTCTGCCTTCTTCTACTCAACCCACAGCCTGGGAGATTTCAGCCATGTTGTGTTTCTCTATAGTTTGCTTTTATTTTTGTTGTGCAGCATTTCATTGCATGAAGATACCAGAGTTTATTTTTTTCATTCTCTTGCTGGTGAACCTTTTGGGTTGTCTCAGTTTGGGGTTTTTATCAATAAAACTGCAATGGGCATTCTTGTACAAATCCTTTTGTGAACATCTGCACTCATTTCTCTCAGGAATTTACAGTGGTGTGTTGGCAAATGTTAAACAGTAAGTTCTCTAACAAAAATAGCTCTGACTTGTAAGAATTTGTAAATACCCCCACCATGGCCAATTTTAAGCTACCAAGGGGATGTGGGTTAGGAAGAGATGTGCCCATTGGGCTTTCAGGAGCCAGTGGGAGCCAGTCTTAGCATACCACTGAGTACAGAGACCCAGGAGAGGAATTTCAGAATCAGAGAGTAGGCACATATATAGTTTAAGTTTTCCAAAGTGATTGTACAATTTTACATTCCCACCAACAATATACGAGAGATCCAGTTGCCCCATATCCTCAACAACACTTGATATTATCAGTATTTCAAATTTTTACCATTCTGGTGGGTGTGTGCTGGTACTTCATTTTAGTTGAATGTGCATTTTCATGATTCCTGAAACCCAGCATCATCGCACACACTCAGTAGCCATGCAGCTATCCTCTTCTCCAAAGTGCCTGTTCAAGCTGTTGGTCCCTTTGGTTATTGGGTTGTTATGTCTTTTCTTTATTGATTTGTCAGAGAATATCTAAGTTCAAGACAAGTGAGGCTGACTGTAAAGAATGAAAGAAAGAAGAGTTCTAGAGGCAGCCTGGCATGCTAAAAGGGGTTCACACAGACTTGGGTTCCTAGCCAACTAAGCTGGTGACCATCTAATGGTGTTGGACAAATCCCCTTAAGCCTCCATTTCCACACCATCAAAAGGGATTACTGTGTAGAAGTGTTGTTGATTTCTGAATGAGGCAAAGTAGGTTCTTAGTAAATGCTGGAACCTCACCCCGTCTCAACCAGAATGTACAGTGGGCATCTTCACCTATGTGTTTCTATTCATGAGACCCATGATGGTTTTAATTTAATGCCTAGACATCCCATATTCGTCCTTGCTGTCTAGTGGTGTTCTTGTCATAGAGCTAATGCCTGTCTTGTGATGTGAGGGTTTTATCCTTGTGAGAAGTAGCATTTCTCTTTTTGTGGGAGGCACAATGGCAAGGTTTACTAAACTTGATATTCTGCAGTGCCTTATGTGATGTCAGGCAGGGTGTGCAGGGTACTTTTTAGAGCCCTGTTCTCTATCTGTGGGGAGAAGCCGCTGTAGATCCGAGCTGATAAGAAACTGGGGCTGCTTCAGAAAGGGCTGCATAGTCAGCAGCCCAGTTGCGGACTCCAGCCCTCCATTCTAGGAGTTTGGACTTGTGACGAGTGATGGGCTCAGCTTAGGCATCGCCTCCTCTAGGAAGCCTGCCCTGGAAACGCAAATGAGGTTCTCTCTGGTCCTCTGTGTGTGGGACACATCTGTCTCATCAGTTGCCATGTTATAAGGACATCTTCTTTCAGCTCTTTGAGTTTCATTCTTTGTTATAGCCCCACTCCCAGCACAGTGCAGGTACACAATGCTCAAGACAGGAACATTCTGCACAAGCCAACACATTCTTGTCCAATTGCCCTGGCATCACCAGCATGCATTAAATAGCTTCCACTTGCATATCCTGAAACATTAAATACTGAGAAATGATCAACCCAAAGTACTAGCTAGTTCTCAAAGACTTGGGTGCGGGTAGGGGTTGGGAGAGAGGAAAACAGACAAGAAAGCAAACAACCAAGAGGAACCAGAACAGGTGGGGAAAGATGATTGCTACAATGAGCACACATACTTTCATGTCTAAAAGTAAAGATGCTGTGACAATTTAAACACAAAACAAAACAGCATTGTAGTGCTTTTCCAGCCCAGCTCTCAAGGGAATCCACAGGCAGCTTTAATATATGCAGTTCTAGAAAGAATGGGACATTGGAATTAGGAATAAAGAGATTTAAAAATTCTCAGTCTATCATCTCCTCTCTCTTTTTCCAAGCTGAAGGAGTTTTATCAGACTCAATATAGACCAGCCTGCAGATCTCAAACTAAGTTTGGGTTCATTTAAGAAATGGATGAGCTTAGGCGTGACTCTGTTACCTTGCAAATAACAGAGCAAGTAGAAAGCTGAGACATAAACACTGAAGTATCCCTGTAAGTGCCACCTTGATGTTTTCTATCTCACATTAACCTTTTAAGTAATTGTTAAAACTCTGCAATGTGCTTATTATATATTGTGAGGTGCTTCTGCATTATTAGATACTAGTGGGCTTCGTAACTTCTCTTTTTAAGTTAAAAAAGGGTCAAAAATATCCTTCATGGGGAAAATTGAAATGCTAAAGAACAGACTTTTGAAAAGGAAACATTTTCACGAGGGCTTCGCATACAACTTTATAAACAGAGATCCCAATAGACAGCAAGCAACTCTCAGTGGGGAAACCCTAGATGGTTTTTATGAGGCAGAGATTGGTGGCTTTGGTGGCTTACCCTGAAAAAGATAAGCCATTAGCCATCCACGGCTTCTCACTTGATGCTCTGAGGGCGTGGTGCACGCTCCCAGACCCCTTCCCAGACTCCCAGGAATCTGGGGGTTTACTAGGAGTGTGGGCTGACTGCCGAGGCTTCACTGCGCCTTCTGTCCTGCTGACCCAGGAGATGCGGGCAGCAGTGACCACACTGCACCTGTTGGATTCCAAAACACAGCCTCACAGGAGCAAAACCCAACCAACCCAAAAGGAAAGACTTGCTCGGAGGAAGATGGGAGTGGTATCTGGGTGGATTTAGGAGAAAGGTTGGGAGGGGCTTTCCAGAATATGCAGAGGGGCCAGTGGTAGTCACAACAAACATTTAGCCTCGCTTCCTGAAGATTTGTCTGTATAAATCCTTCAAAATTTGGGGTTAAGAGAGAGTTGTTGTTTTGTTTTAAAATAAGCTAAAGTTCCATTT
Organism: Camelus ferus; assembly: GCF_009834535.1. Classification (NCBI taxonomy): domain Eukaryota; kingdom Metazoa; phylum Chordata; class Mammalia; order Artiodactyla; family Camelidae; genus Camelus; species Camelus ferus. Next base: position 23,296,027 of record NC_045732.1, read on the forward strand.
GGATGGCAGAAACAATTGAACTAAGGTTTTATTTTCATTGAAAACTTTGTTTACATAAGCCATGGGAAGATAGCTAGGTTGCAAGGATAATGGCTTTCCCCATTTTAACTCAGGGTTTTACAGTTTTACTCAACATAAAACAAATGGAAGAGGAAGGGCTACCTCCCTAATTTATCCTGGCTGTCTCTCTGCTGCCTCCTCCTCATGTTCTGTGGGTTCCAGCACGGCTGGATTGAAAACCTGTGAGGTTTACCCTGCACTTCCCGCCTCCTCAGTCGGGGCCAGCTGCTCTCAGCCCTGCCCATTTGAACCACCTGTAGAACTCTACAAACTCAGATGCTGGGGCTTACCCTCTCACACCTTTAAATCAGAATTCCTTGGCGAAGGCTCTGGTATATGTATTTTAAAAAGCTTCCCAGGGGCCTTGACAGTCGAATCATTCATCCAATCCTGTTGATTTTACCTCCAGAATCTCTCAAATCCATCCTTTCATGCTCCATTTCCATTGCGCCTGACTGGGTTCTAGCCCTTACGATCTATCCAGATGACAGAAACAGGTTCTGAACTCATCTTTTTGGCTTTTAGTCAGTCCTCCAAACTGCCACCAGATTTATTTTTCTAGAACACAAATCCAAACCTGTCATCCCTCTGCTTTAAATCCTCCAATGGCTCCACTCCGAATGAGTGATGGAGCCTGTTTATTTCTTAGATGACGATGGAGAACAGCTGCTCCTCATCTTAGACAAGCTTTCTTGTAGCTTAAAATGTTTTCTTTTTAACTTTTTACTTTAAAGAAAGTTAAGACTCACAAGAGGTTGTAGATAAAGTTCAGAGTTCCTGGGTATCTGTCACTCAGCTTCCCCCTAATGGTAACATCTTACATAACCAAAGTACATGATAAAAACCATGAAACCAACTTTGGTGCAATACTATTAACTCAACTACAAGCCAACACACTCTTGTGCAATTGCCTTGGCATCACCAGTGTGCATTAAACAGCTATTTAACTCTGTCCAGGCCTTATTTGGATTTCACCAGTTTTTGCATGCACTTTGTGTGTGTGATACTGTGACATTTTATCACATGAGCTTAATTAATAGTTTTAGAAGGATCTAGTGGTTCTCAAGTCTGGGTGCACTTTAGAATTTCCTGGGGGAGCTTTCAAAATGTATCCATGACTGGCCCTTGTCTAGACCATGCTTTAGTCCAATGCTCCTCAGGCTAATTTGCACACAAATCAATGGGAGGTCTTGTAAAGATACAGATTCAGATCTAGTAGGTCTGGGTGGAGCCTGCAGTACTAGCCAGGTCCCAGGGGATGCTGCTGTTGCTGCTGCTGCTCCCTGTGTGAGGACCACATTTGGAGTAGGCCACCCCGTTTTCAGACCAATGGAATGAGAATCTATGGGTGTGAGACCTAGGCATGGTATGTTTGAATTCCTCTAGTGATTCTACCATGTAGCCAGGGTTGAGAACCACTGAGATATGTGACAGAATGCCAAGGCTGTATGTCACTCTCGGAGGTCACACTGTCTCCAACCTCTGTTTGAACCATTCTAGGTCATTTCAGTCTCCTCTGGCATTCAAATGCCAAACAACCCTTGGATTTAAGAAAACCCTGCTTCTTTTTGTTTGCTTGCTTTTTGAAGGGAGGTAATTAGGTCTATTTATTTATTTATTAATTACGTTTTTTTTTCAGTGGAGGTACTGGGGATTGAATGCAGGATCTCGTGAATGCTAAGCACTCTACCACTGAGTTATACCCTCTCCCCCAAGAAATCCTCACTTCTATATAATCCATATTCTTCTCAAATTTAAATATATCCAGTGTGAGCTCTCAACTTGCCTCTCCCTTCCGCTTCAATTTCTTCTCTATACTTTTGCCCATCTTGAGACAAAAGGGAGGAAGAGACTGTCTCTTGACTTTCATACCCAAATTCCAAGATTACTTCCAATTTACCACCTAGTCTCTTTTCATTCCCTTAGCAGTTGGCCTCCAAGCCCATAAATATTATAATGACAAATGCATACTTTCTTCAGCACTTGATAAGACTTTCAGCTACTGATCTTGTTTTCTGTCTTACAGAGAAAACCCCAAGCCATCAGATGGAAATTACCCTCAACTTGCTGCCACCATATCTATAAAAATACCCACACTCATCTGTTTTTATTCTCCCTCCTGTGAAAATCAAGGCCATGACTCTTCCTCTGAGATCAATTCCTTCCATTGGGTCTGGCTTTCCTTTCCTTCTTCCTAGTATTATATATCCCCTCTTTTCCCATGTCCTCTTCTACTAGTTCCTTCCCATGAGCTTTGAACTATGCTTATGTCTTTCCCATATTAAAAAAGGCCTAACAGACACCACTTCCCTTCCAACTTCTGCCCTATCCCCCTTTCTTTAAGGAGCTCTTTACATTTGCCATCTCCAGCTACACTTCAAAGAGTGATTCATGCTCGCTAACTTCATTTCCTCACCTCCCACTCACTTCTCAAACCACTCCAGTCTGGACTTTATCCCAGCACTCAACCACAACTCCACAATGACTTCTAAGCAGGTAAATCCAGTGACTACTTTTCAGTCCTCATTTTCTGAAACTCTCAGCAGATACACACAGTTAAGTCAATAATGCAGGGTCAAATAGTACTTTATAAATATCAAAGAGGGTTAAATGTTTTGAGATTTTCATGAGACTCCACTAGGCTCCATGAAGGCATAGGTATGGTTTTTTTTTTTTTTTTTTTTACAGCTGCGTCTTTAACTAAGTGCCTGGCAAACAAAGGTGCTCAATATGTGTAATTTGAAACCCTCCCTCTCTCCCATGATGAATTCCATGAAGCAACATTCTCCTCTCCTCCCACCTCTCAACCTGGCTTTCCAGTGTCTATCTAACTGCTCCTCTACCGTCACCTACCTTGTAAGTTTGATATTACTCAAGATTCTGTCTCTGGCACTTCTAATCTTGTCACATTCATAAACTCTTCATGGGCAGTGAGTTCCACCTCCATGGTTTGGCTTGTCATCTTTATGCTGACCAATCCCTAGTTCACATCAGTACCTCACTTCTCTTCCAAACTCCTAATCTGAATTTCTATCTGCCTCCTGAAGATTTGCAAGTACATATTATGGCAGTATTTCAACTGGCATATATCCAACAGCTGAATCTTTCCTCCAAATTTGTTCTTCCACCTCATTCCTGTTAATGGTTAACATCCTCCTCTTTCTTCTACATACCCAGGTGGGAACCTAAGCCGGTATCACTCTTCTCCCTTTGTTTACTCACAGATCCAATGACCCTCAAGTCCTATTGATTCCATCTCTTGATTTTGGGGATAGTATTTTCAGTGTGGATTCTGAAGCACATTAGTTCCCTGGGATGTTAATAGTGGTCACCAAAAAAGTAAAAATTATCCATGATCAAATAAATTTGAGAAATGCTGGACTGGACAGAGTTAAATAGATTTCTTTACAGAGGAACTTTTAAAAGTCTTTGGTATGCTAATATGCCTTCAATATAGGGATCTGATATGGGGACACCACATACATTGTTTCCCAAAGTTGTTTGGTCACAGAACCCAATTTTTTTGTAGCATCAAAGAAAATTTTACTAAAACACATTTCGGAAAATGGTGGTCTAATCTAGCCCCGTTTTTCTCCTTCTACAGCTATTCTACTCAAAGCCGCTTGCTTACAAACTTGTATCAGTTTCCTGGGTGGAGAAGGGAATCTCTCCCTCTCCAATATCTTGCCTCTCCAGCTTAGCGTCTATATTTCTATAAGAGCAATCCTTATAAAACTTAGGTATGTCTCTCCCCAAAGTATGAGACATCCTCCTCCTTACTTCTGTCCAAGTCATCTATGTCCTTACTGATTTTCTGCCTGCTTGCTCTCCCAGTTACTAACAGAGGAATGTTGAAACCTCCAACTATGGTAGTGTGTTTGTCTACTTCTTTCATTTATATCAGTTCTTGCCTCATGTTATTTTAATGCTCTGTTTGTTAGGTGTATACATGTTTAGGACTGTTATGTCTCCTTGGACAATTGATCCCTTTATCATTATGTAATGCCCCTTTTTATCCCCGCTAATTTTCCTTGTCCTGAAGTTAGCCGTATCTGAAATTAATACAATTACTCTAGCTTTCTTTTGATTTGTGGTAGCATGGTACATCTTCCTCTATCCCTTTATTTTTAACTTGAGTCTTCATATTTAAAGTGGGTTCCTTGTAGGTAACGTGGAGTTGGGTCTTATTCTCTCTTGATCCACTCTGATAGTCACTGCCTTTTAATTGGTATATTTATATCATTGATGTTTAAAATAATTATTGATATGGTTGGATTAATATCTACCATAGTTGTAACTGTTCTCTATTTGTTGCAGTTGTTCTTTGTTGCTTTTTTTCCCTTCGTTTTCTGTCTTGTCTGGTTTTGAGAATTTATATTATTCAATTTTATCTCCTCTCTTGGTATATCAATTATACATATTTCAAAAAAATTTCAGTGGCTGCCCTAGCACCTACAATATATATTTATACCTAATCTAAATTCACCTTCAAATAATACTGTAATGCTTCATGTGTAGTACAGTTATAACAGAGTATTCCCAATTCTTCTCTCCTGTTCCTGGTGACATGGCTGACATTTCATTCCATTTATCCATATGTTATACTCACTCAATATATTATTACTATTATTGCTTTAAACAGTTACCTTTTAGCTCTATTAAAAATAAGGAAGATTTTATTTTACCTTCATTTATTCCTTCTCTAACACTCTTCTTTATGTCAGTCTGAGTTTTTGAGCTATATAATTTTCCTTCTGAAGAGAATTTCTCGCAGAGTAGGTCTGCAGGCAATGAATTCTCTCAGTTGTTTGAGAAAACTTCTGCTACAGTTTTGATTTCTAGCTTTTCCTTTTGATTTATCCTGAGAGTTTCCCTCTCTCCACGTACATTATCTGTTCTTGATGTTATCTACTTTTTCCATTAAAGCCCATAACATATTAATCATAGTTATTTCAGTGATTTTACATTTGTCTAATAATGCTAACATCAGTGTCATATCTGAGGATGATTCTGATACTTTGTCTCTTCAGACTTATTTTTTCTTTTTTGCATGCCTTGTAATTTTTTTTGCCAAAGCTGGACATGTTGCATCAGTCTATGGGAACTGAGGTAAATAGGTTTTCATAGTAAGGGCTTATGAAAATCTAAGAGCTTGGAAGTATATAATGTTTATTGTGGCTATAAGTGCCAGAAGCTTTGAATTTCTTTATTGTCATTGTTTTTGTCTCTCCTCTTAACTTTGACTTCCCTAAGTACTCTTCCCCAGATTCTGTGTCTTGCAGCTCTTCAACTGTAATCCACTGTTATTATTATGATGTGGTAAGGTGTAGGAAGGGGAAATGCTACATAATGTTCTGAAGAAATCTGTTTTCAAGTGGGCCTGTGCCCTTCACAAATGTTTCTCCAGTGGTGTAGTTTTCTTCCCCTGCCTCCTACTCCCTTCCCTGGCCGTAGCACTCCTAATTTATTTCGTTGAAGTCCTGACACCTGTCGATTACTCACCCCCAACTTCTGTGAGACAGAACAGCTCAAGGAGGTCTCTGTGGGAAGGAGGAGCCCAGGATAAAGTTTCAAAATTGTGTTCTGGCCAAGTCCCCTTCCCTGGAGGGTAGCCCTGTGTTACAGAGAAGACCGGGTGGGTTTCAGGAGGGCTGCTCTTCCTCCTCTCCAGGGCTTGTGAACGTGGCATCTTCACCTTGGGAATCTGATAGGGTTTCTGGAGGGGAAACTTAAGAAAGTATGAGCTCTCCCATCCCTCTGCCTACAAAGACAATGACTGCAGCCCCCAGGAGTCTCTCAGTCTCCTGTTACTCCACACTAAGCTTCCAGCAGTTTGTCAAAATTACCATTTAAGTGTTTCTGCCAGAGACTTCTGCTCCAGGTAGGCAGACTGTACCTGTGTCTCTATGGATGTGTGTGCGTCTGCAGATTTGGGGATTTTAGTTTGCCCTGTGACCTCAGTTCTCTGATGTGTCCAAGAAAAGCCATCGATTTTCTGTTTGTCTAGGTTTTACCTGTTGTAAGGATGGGAGTGACAGCTTCCAAGCTCTTTACATGTCGAAGCTGAAACGGAAAATTCCCCCTTACTCTGTTACTGACTGAAATACTACTTCAAGGCCATCAGGCACTAGGGGCCATGCCTTACTCATCTGTTTCTGTATTTCATGGAGGCAGTGTGGTGTAGTTACTTATTAAATGATGCTTTAGAAGCTAGATCTGTGTTTGAATCTTGATTCCACTGCTTATTAGTTAAGCTATATGATGTATCAGTTATTTGTAAAAAGCAGCACTGTAGAATAGAACTTTTCTGGTGATGAAAATGTTATCTGTTCTGCTCATTACAGGCACATGTGGCTATTAAGCACTTGAAAAGTGAGGCAACAAATTTCTTATTTTAATTAATGTAAACTTACATCAAGTAGCCACATGTAGCTAGTGGCTTCTGAATTGGACAGTGCAAGTCTAAGGCTTTACAAGTGTAGACAATGGCTGTGCTATTTTAAAATTCTTCTTGGATAATTCAAAGTAAAAATATAGACTGATGTAATATTACATCTTCTGGGAGCATAAAGCCATGTCAGCAAAGCGTCTGGTTAGTAAAAGGTGGTCACTGACTGTACAGGCACTATTTATAAAAGGAGATGGTGATGTGAAATGTGACAACTGGGTGACTAACACGTTTAGTCTTCTCCCCTGGGAATCCCCAGGAGCTTGTTCTCTTGCCCCCGACGAACGTGTGTGTTCGGTGCAGATACTGTGAGATTTGAGTGGCTTTAGCAGGCTATGCTTTACAAAATTTGTTCACACACATTATCTGCTTTTATCTTCCAACACCTTGATGATGATATTGCTGATCCCATTTTATGGGTGAGGAAATTAAAACCGCACAGAGGTTAAATGTCTTGGTCACGGGCGCATTAATGGTTCACAGCCTCAAACACAGAACTTTGGGGCTCTGAAACAATGCTAATTCCACTATGCCAAAACAAGTACTCAGTGAACTTGACTCCAGGTCTACTGCACCTCTCTCTAACAGCACTGATGTCAGTCAGTAGTTGAAACTGAACATGAGCTGCCAGGGCCCTCTCCATGGACACCTCACCTCTGGCAACCACAGAGCTGCGTCCTTGTCTCAGAAACACAACATGTAGCTCCTATGTGTACCTGCTGTGCCTTCTGGTCCGATGTAAAGAATGTTTCTGCAAAGGCAAATGGCAGGTGACCCTGTGTGAGAAGCCTTTGGAAGAAAGGAAGCTTTGGCAATCACATAGTGACGGTAGCAACAACAGCCACAGTGGGTGTGTGTGGAGCGGGGGGCTGTCTCTCTCCCCCTCATCTCAGAGTGTACTTTCTTCTACTCAGCCCCTTTCTCCTAGTATCCAGCACCTGGAGACAGGCAGCAGGGGCATGGCCCTCTGTCCAGTATGCTGGCCTTAAACTGTGAACTTGAAAGGTTCAGACTTAGGTAGTACCCTTTGCACAGTCACTGTGACAGCATCATTCAAAACTAATGGCTGAACAAATAACTTTTCCAGCAGCAGCAGCAGCCCTGGGAGCTTGTTAGAAATGCAGAAGCTCAGGTCGGCTGTCCCAGACCTATTGAATCAGAATTGAACATTAATAAAATTCCCAGGGAATTCGAAAGCATATTCAAATTTGAGAAGAATTGCTAATCTTCACTTAAACTGAGGTTAGTTTTGTTTGAAGAGTTTAGGCATAGAGAACTAGGGAGGCAGAAAAATCTTCTTCGGTGGATTTGATTTTGATCCTAAATAATTATAGATTTCTTTTATAACCCTATGAAAAGAAATTTTAGAAAAGGGAAGGTGGGGGAAATGCACTGACCTACATGATTAAAACCCCTAGTCAGCAAAATTTGACATTTCACGGCTTCAAAGGGCTTTACAATTATCACTTTGCCTGGTTCTCATGATCTCCGGCAGTTCTGACCCACTCTTCCCTTTGAAGTGCTTGCAGATACACTTATGTTGGCAAGATTTCTCTGGGAAACACTGGAGTTATGTAAATTCAGTGAGAGAGAAGGGTTATCACCTTTTTCACCTAAATTGCTGGAGAATCCCTTTCTGGCCTGCCACCTTGTGAGGAGGGGTGATGAGAACTTTGAAACAGGAGCCCACAGCCTCCCAGAGCTTTTAATTCCAAAGACACTTCTGCACAAGAAGTGAATGCTTCCTTTGTGTGCAGAGCCCTGTCGAGCATGAAGATGAGGTTCTGAGCCCTGAGAAACCACCTTGATGAGCGGAATGCAATCTGCCCATCGCCACTGACAGCTCTGCCTGGCTAAGAACTTAGGAGCTGTATGCTCAGCATACGATGAATCCAATCGTCTGTAATGACTCAGATGGCGTTATTAAAGACCAACAAATTGCCAATCTGAGTATTGAGAATGTAGATTGAGCACCCATTATTGCCTCTTGGATCAAAATTTAAAAATGCCTACATGTATTTACTCAACAGGCAATAATGGGTCTGAAAGGGCTCGCACATATGAGGAAATAATAGTCACTTTCAAAGCAAATGGCAATAATGATAACACACCTTCCAGAAGGATATGGTTACACAGTGCCTTCACATACCTTATCTCACTGCACCCTTACCGCGGGTGGATGTGGGGGATGCTGTTACATCCAGTCAAATAGGAACTTGCTTCTCAGGGAGGTTAGGCGACTTACCCAAAGTCACCTCCTTAGGAGAACTGGGATTTGATCTTGGCTTTACTGACTTCAAGTCCAGTGTTCTGTTCACAAAAGCTAAACTTGAGCCTTGCTACTCAAAAGTGTGCTCCACTGACTGGCAGCATCCACCTCACCTGACAGCTTGTTCGAAATTCAGAATTGCAGGTCCCACCCCAGCTGAATCAGAATCTGTGCTTTTACAAGATGCCCAAGTGTTGTGTGGGCACATTAAAGAGTCCAAGAGCAATCAGTCTTTACTCAGTATGACCACTTGCCTACATGCCATACCCAAACCAGAATCAAAACAAAAGGCAACAATGCAAACGTCACAAAATTAAGGTAGAGTATCACAAAGATTTTTTCTGAGCACTTACGATAGTTCTATAGCAGAAATACAGTTTTTCTTGAGACAATTAGAAGGAATTGACAAAAGCATGGCATTTGACAAATTCATTGAGCCCATGGAAGAATGGGCAAAGGAATATCACCTTTAATGCTAAGAAATTAGCAGCTCTCATGTTTCCATTAAATTCACCAGAGATACACTGATTTTGTACCAGTATCATTTTTAAAGTTCACGTCTTAGAACAAGTCTGTTATCCTGGGCTCTTAAGAACTGCGAGGCTGAGTAACATCAGAATGGTGATCTCTTGAACATTGATGCTACATCTAGGAAAACCACTTGTCCTTGACTTTTTAAAAATGTGTTTCATGTTTACATTTAAGTAATCATTTGACCAATGTTTTGAGACTTTACGTCATGCAAATAAGGACGTAGTAGAGAGCTGACTTTGAGGGTGCTTGCTGGGAACTGCAGATTGCTCTGCCCTCCCAAATGGGAATGGACCACTGGAGACTGAGATCAAGTTCACATCTTTCCAAACTGTACTTGAACCAAAGGAGGTGATCAGGTGTTTGTTTTTCTAAGAGTTTCTCCTCCTATTAAGTAAATGTCAGCAGATCCTGAAGCAGAATGGATGCTTATTGCTTATCATCAAGTTTGAAACCAAAATTTGTCAAGGATAAGAAATGATGACAGATCTAAAGAAATCACATGGTCATGCTACCTGGCAAAATTATATTTGACCAAAATAAATCAACAGGGAAGGGAGAGAACACTCTCCATCCTACAAGACATCAACCAGCAACAATATATTAAGCACCTGCTGTACACTCCACATTATACTAGTTTCTAGGAGAGATATGGGAATATGAGACATTGTTTCTGCCCTTGAAGAGCTTATGATCTTGCTTAAGAAAAACTATCGAGTGACAAGACAACAAATTACGTAATAGTGTGGAGTTAAGCATTAAGAATGTGGATACAACTGAAAGCCAGATAAGCCAGATAGATTTAAGGGAGGAAGGGAGCCATGAATTTGGGAAGGTCTAATAAAGTAGGAGACATGTGAGTCTGACCTCAAAGGAAGGAATGAGTGCATTTCTAGGGGGGAGAAAATACAAGTAGATGTGTGAAGATGGGGGCTGTGAAATGAGGGCCTGTATTCATAAAGGGAAGAGGGGCTGGACACAGGTCACTCAAATGTAGGGGTTTAGCGTATAAAACCCCAGGTCCGTGTAGTGTCCAGGCCCTATTTGGAATCATCTTTACCACCATCCAGTGGCAAAACTGAAAATGGAAGTTACTTATCAAATTCAAGAATAACTGAATGTGGATCATTCTTGCCAAGGTGATGGTGGCCATCTTGTTGAGTGAAGAGACAAACGTCCTTTAGCAATGTGGGCCCCAAGCTCGTAGATAAATATCTCTAGACGGAAGTAAGACCTTAGTGCAGATGCTCCCAGGGTCCCACCCATATTCTGTCAGTTCACACTCACCTCTACTTGTCAGGCTACTTACTGCAAACACCTGCTGCTCTTTGCTTCTGGCTTTTATAAAACAACAAAAGCTGTTCTGATTATAGGGACACATACGGCATCTGGAATTGCTCGAGATTTATTTAATGTCCTGGGATGTAGCCTGATCAATTAATTAATGATGGCTGGAGAGCTGGGGAATGAATAGCCGGCTCCTTCACCCACAGTTGGGATAACGTGGGTGATACGTGTTCTCCAGTGTCTCCCTGAGTTCCCCAGTGAGACTGAGCCCTGGGTGGACACTTGCTTGAGAACACTCCCATGACTGGCTTCCTGCTACTCCCTATTTCACGTCCTTACTTCCTTAACAGTGTTTTCGGATATCACCTCCCAAGGTAACTGCTTGTATTCCATCCTCATCTTGGCTATACTTGAAGCCCATGACTTAAACCTAAAGTGGAAGATGAGGATCTTTCAAAACACCAGACACAATATTCTCGAGAGGATTTTCTTAGAGAGCATGAAGATAAAAATAGCTTCCCTATTCCCCCATTGTCTTCTTTTGTTCAAAACCTGAATTCTGAAGTTGCAGGAACAACATATTATTCAAGGCTTCCCATATGAAATAACAACTGGTGTTGATTTCTTTTTTTTTTTTTTGGTCTTTTAAAGGTTAGAGATTACTCACCTCCCCTGCTGGTCATTAAATCAGTCTGGCAGGATTCCTCGGAAGTTCTGTGGCCTTCCGGGCATGTGGCAGCAGCACAGGCAGTGCTGCAGACAGGCCTGCTTGCTGTGATGTGCTACCAAGCAGGTGACTTCAAAGGCCTGCTTCAAGCCCATCTCAGGTATCCCTTGGGGCTCACACTGAGCCCCAAAGTCAGGTACCAGATGGCAGATAACACAAAGTCAAAGCTGATCAGATCCCCTGGCTCTTGTGCCAAGGGATGCTGCAACCTCTCAGGCAGGAAACAAGTAACTTCTTTTAGCTTCCTTCTCCTTCTCTTAATTATCCTAAGAAGTCACCAGTTTGGTGCTCAGCTGTTTGTATGAGGTTTCTAAGTCGGGTGCATCCTGAGAGGTTTAGTCTTCCTGTTCATTAAAAAATATCATCCTTCTCTAACTCTAACATGGCATCTGTCAAGATACTGAGTCATTAAAAAGGTGCGCTTCCTCTTACACTACAGCTTTATATTTAAATTTCAGTTTATCTTTTGAAGAGGGCGATGTTCTGTTGGAGTTCAGCAGGTGCTCTGGTTGGCTGGGTGGGTGGGTCCGTGGATGTGAGTTTTGGTGTATTTGTGGGAAAGGGTGAGCTACGAGCATCCTTCTACTCCGTCATCTTGGCCCCTCCTTAAATTTCAGTTTAAATTAGCAGTTTACCCAAAGTTTGTCCCAAATGCTTATCTACATGGGGGAGTAAAAGATTGTTCCCGAAGTCTAAATGAGACAACACACAGTGGGCATTTGAGGATGCTAGTCACACAAATGAAATGTGTTAGAAGTCAGACAACCTTAGAATGATATTGTACTTGGATTATCTGGATGCTGTTCCTATGAAATGCCAGGGGAATGAAAAGCCATCTCACTCTCCTTACTTTTCTCTTAGTGCAAAAATAAAGTGCAAAAGGCAGTTGGCTTGTCCACCGGATGCACGAATGCTGCCCTTTTAGGCCTGGCCTCAATCATTTCTAAGAGTACCTACCACCTGGATAACTCATAGTAAGGACTGGGCTACCCAAGTCATTGTAGCACCTGTCACCAGACAAAGCACCCTGAGATGCTAAGAGCATATCCCAGTGTCTGTGGAGATGACCTTTAAGGTGCCTTCCAAACCCAAGGGTCTTTGATCCCGTTTCTTGGATGCAAGTTCTTTTGTCATTTTATGTTCAGAAAAGCAAAGCAGCTGGACTAGGTAACAAAGCACTGCCTCCTGCCTCCTCGGCAGCTCACTGCATACAGTGGGGTCTTAAATCCTGTCAGGAGAAGCCCAGCCTAGTGGGTGACTGCTACGGATTGAGGGTCAGGCCTGCCAATAACGGGCGCTCTGACAAGTCTCAAGGCCAGCATCAATTCAGCAGCCTTGCTACTGAAGCAGTTAGACTGTTTTCAGTTTCTTGGGTTCGTCTACGGTGGGATTTAGACCATAAAGGACAGAGCTATAGGAGAACAAGATGACTGCATCTTGGGGAAGATTACGCAGGAAAATCTTGTCTTTGCCTGATTGTTCAACCAAACATCTCCTCAGAAGTCATAGTATTTGACCCCTGTCAAAGTTCTAGAAGATTTTTGGATGTGAACTTCTCTTTGGCATTTTTACATTTTACGTAATCAGTGCAGATGAAAAAAATCCAAACAAAAGAAACACACAAAGAACCCCTTCAAGCAGGATTTGGGGCCAGATAATTCTTTGTTGTGCAGGGCTGTCCTGCACGCATAGGATGTTGAACAGCATCCATGATCTCCACCCACTAGATGCCAGTAGCCACCCACCCTCAGTTGTGACAATCTAAAGTTTCTCCAACCATTGCTGAATGTCCCCTGCAGGGCAGAGTTGCCCCTGGTTGAGAACCACTGGTTATTAAACAGCATTAACGTCCTGAAATTGCTCCTGGAAGGGAGTTTTGGAAGACTGTATAGGCACTTCTTCATGTAAAGGACCAAAGAGTAAATATTTTAGGCTTTGAGAGTCACAGGCCATCTCTGTCTCATATTCATCTTTGTTTTTGTTTTGTTTTGTTACAGTCTTTTAAAAATGTAAAAACTCCTAAGCTCAAAAATAGGCTGGAATTTGCCCATCCTTAGACTGTAGAGAAAGAAATGATGGCAATTCCTGTAATGACTGAAATTGCTGAGACAGTATTTGGAAATACTGGGATCTTGATCCAGCTACCAAGTCTCTGTGACCCTGAGCTAGCACTTATGCTGCCCTTCGTGGAATGCTTGAATTAAATAGTTCCAAGTTAAATTCTATTAATCTCATTTTGCAACTTAGTTCTCCTTCATATATTTAAACATAAAAAGTTTAAATAAATAGAAACTCAACATTTGAACAGTGAGATTCCCTGAGTAAGTAAGAGGAAGAATGTCTGTGTAGTGAGGATGTGTCCTTCCCTTGCTTTGGAATAAAATATCCTATGTGGTTCCTCTGAAGAAGAGGATGTTGTGCAGAGGAGATGCCTCTACCCAGTTTCAAAATTGGAGTTTTGATATGACTACACAGATGATCAAGGAAGGAAGAATGCTATCTTGGAAAAAGAAAAGCCTAGAAACTGCCTGAAAATTGTAAACATAAAAATGTTATTTTGAAGATATATTTCATAGTAGTTTCTGTGGAGTTTTCTTTGCCCATCACATAAACGTCTGAGTAAACTAGGGCAGACAGTCCATTAGACAGATATTTACCGAGGGTCTACTAGGTGCCAGGGACTGTGTGAGGCACTGGAGTTGAATCCACCTGGACCCGACCATGAACAGCACTCAAGCAGAAAATTGCTGCATTCAATCATCCAGAGACTTTTCCAGTAAAATATTTTGTCTTTGTATATTGCTAATTCCAAATAGCTTATGGTTTACTTTGGGCATGTAGAATCTCTATATGTGGATTTCCATTGAGATCAGGCAGCATCCGTCAAGAGAATCTCCTTATGATCCAGATGCCACTTTTAGAACAGTGGTATGGGGTGGGATGAGACTTTGATCAAACAGACTTCATTTAGATAACAAAAATGTACATTTTAAATCATTCAGGTAGTTTATCACATGGGAGGCAGTAAAGGAGAGTGAAAAGAGCACTGGGCTAGGCGTTAAAACCCTAGGTCCCAGTCCTGGTTCTCTTTGTCTTTCTTCTATGGACAAGTCAGTTAATTTCTAAGGAACACTTTTTACATCTGTAAAATGGAATAATACCACTTTTCCTGCCTACCCTGAGGTGTTCACTATATTTAAACACACTGTACATGTTTATAACTTAGAAGCTGTTATAAAGGTGATATCGTTATTATAGGCACTGGGCTAAACTGGCTCTTCACTCTACACAGATGATTCTGGAATAAATCAAGTATTGTCTCGGCCACAGCCAGATCAGTTCTCAACTAAGACCTGCTTACACTTCATTTTAGGTGATCCAGAAGAAACATATCTATAAAAGCTCATGAGGTACTAACTCTAAAATTTGCTGCAAGATGAACATCATGGATTTTGTTAAAATAGAATAATGAGCTAAATTTAATCTTCTAGGGAAATGAAGACTTTTAAAGATCAACATGTTTTTAAAGGGGTTCAGAAATTAGTGGTTGATCCCTTACCAGCACCATCAGGTCCCACCCACTTCCACCCCAAATTACATCCTTGCCCTGCAGCCTTCAGAGGAAAACCATTGCTAGGGAGAGTCACCCCTCTCATAGATGGTGGTCAGATTCTACACTGCCAAGGTCAGAGCACCTCTGCAATCATGTCACTCGCATGAATTTGAGGAAGTGCCTGCAAAGCAGATCAGCTGGATTTTTGAACATGGATTATTTTTTCTGTGATACCCTCAATTATACTTTTCAAAAATCAACCTGGATTTTCATTTTTTGTCATCATCCCTTCCCAGTCTGTTTTTGATCAGAAAGTAGTTGGACTGAAATCCCAAGAAGGATCTCCTTCTTTGAAGAGGTACCACCCCCGAGCATTCTGAGGAGTAAATGGCACAGCCCTGCAAGTTACTTCCTTCAGTTTCATAGTGAAGCCTCAGACCCTGGTTATGCTTTGTCCACTTTCCTTCAAATGTGATGTTATAAAATAGGCAGGGGCTGGTTGGTATCGTGTACAATGTCAGCTGTCAGGGCTGTCCTTGATGCCAGCAACAGAGTATCAGAATAACACTAGTAAGGGCAGAAACAGTGACTCTCTCACTCCTAACACCTTTTGTAAAGGACAAATCTTTCATGTCTCTAATAGGAAAAAGAAAAAAGATAAGTGCGTGTTGCACACTTTACATTACCATGACTACCGAGGGTCCATTGTTTTTTCTGTCCTCTCGGCTCCAAACCTAACAAATATACGGGTTGGATATAAGAAAAAAAATGGATATATAAAATTGAAGGCAATTCCCTCAGTTTCATAAATCTGGGTTTTCGTAAGTGCTATGAATTCATTTCACCAGAGAGCCATCAGCTATAAATGAGTTCTGACCACTCTTGCACTTGATTGTGGTTTTCCCTAGATATCTAGAACATGAAAAAACATCCCATTTCTTAAAACAATTCACTGACAAGACCGCCGTCCTTTAAACTTGCCCTTTAGATCCAGAGGCAAAGCCAGCCTCCCTTTCCCTCCTGACCCAACTTTCTCTTCTGATATGGTTTTCTGTCCTGAACAGATCAAAATCAAATAGGAGAGAAACAATCTAGTTGAAAAGAGATCTGATGTGCCTGTTGATGTCTCATTAACCTTGAGAGTGAATGTAACTGGTGACTGCCCGTCACAGTGGCGTGACGGTTTGTTAGGGTGGAAAGAAAAAGCCAGTGGGAACAATCACCTCAAAAAAAAATACAAAAAACATCATTTAGTAGATCATCTATCAGAAGATGGGACAGCTTTCTAACTGTCAGGACTGGCTAAATTATAGTTTTCTTAAGCCTATGATGAAACTACTACATGTTTTCTTGGGAAAGTATCTGGAGCAGTATTTATCTGTGTGTCAAAATACGTTACTTAAAGTATTGGGGGGAAAAGCCACTTCAATGTTGGAAATCTAATCATGAGAAAAACAAACAGCTTGGGATTAATGTTATGAAGGTTCTGTGATGAGTATGGTGATAATGTGTGTGCTATTAAAAATATCACCTGCCACCCAACGTGGGAAGGTCCTAATTCCACTAAGTTCCTAGTCAGATTCTACTTATTACTAATTGCTGATTGATAACATGTCAACAAATAAAGGGAAGAAAATAATAGAGGAAAATTGGCTTGTCTCTAGGGATCAAGGGTTACCTGTACAGGAAAAGAGAAGGAAAGCATTCCCCAGGTTCACTGGCTGACTTCCCGTGGAATAAGTAGACTAGAAATCTAACCAGCCTCCAGATCTGGACCAGAGACTCACACAAAACCAGCACCTTCCATCACTCCGCCCCAGGGCTGCAGCTGGGACTGGTTCCTGTCTGCCCTCCCCAGAGGAGAACCTTAAGTAAACAAGATCCATAATCCCTACCAGGACTTGGATGGAACATTCTCCCCTATTTTTGCTTTTCTCTCTCAAGGTCTCCACTTTCCCAATTCTAGCCCTCACTCCTCTGCTTTTCTTAGGAACTTCTTGAAAGTTACACCATGAACCTCACTTTTTACATCAATTTCCCACCTCGGGCTGACGGCACAACCTGTTTCTGCCACTGTCACCCTCTAACCAGCTGCTCGGTTTCGTGTGCTCTCCTCAGGGCCACACAGACTGGCTTCTGTCCTCATCTTTCTGTCTCTGCCCCTCACCCTCACGCCCAAATGCACCCAAATAAAAGTAGATCAGTCGAATCCCTCATTTCCCAAAGAAGTTTTTGCATTTCGGAGGAGAGGAGCTACTGTGAAAGAGGAAACATTTGCGAATTACACACATCACTTTCCACCCTAGAAGACCGAGATGGCTACCTCGCTCGGGGGAAGAGGGCAGCAGGGCAGCCCCGGTTCTCGCCAGTACCGCACTTCTTGCTGGTGGGTGGGAGGCATTTTCTTCACCATCCCGCTTCACATTCCTCTGCCGCCTCACAGCCCCTCCTAGCAGCCTTTCCCAAAACACTCCGGGGCCGGAGGAAGGGGAGAAAAACTGAGGACAGGAGAGAGGGGGGTCTCTGAATTCCCCCAGTATAGTATTTTGTTTTCAAGTAGCAGGACTTTCTAGAATGTCTTCTCTAGTTCGGCTCCTTCTGGCCCAGTTGCCCCAAAGCCTCCCTGCCCCCAAGACCAGTGCATCCAAAACAAGCGCACCGACCAAAGCACCGTGGCCGCCGCCGCCCCAACTGTTGCAGCGGCTGCCGGGGTGGCGAGAGACGGCGGCGAGGGCAGGGCCGGGCCCGCACCCGGACGCTCCCCGCCCAGGAGGCTGGGAGGCTCCGGGCGGCCTCCGAGGGGCGCGCAGTGCAGGGGAGTCCCTGCGGCAGCCGCCTGGGCTAGGAGAGGCGGCGCTCTCTGCCCGGACCCCCGCACACAGCCAGCCCGACCGCGGCAGCGGCAGCGGCGCCGGCAGAGGCTGCCCGCGCCCGCCCCCCTCTCACCTTTAAGATCAGGTCGGTGTGATGCTGGTCCAGCATGTTGGCTTTCTGGAAGGAGGTGACGATGACCCGGCCGTAGCGCCCAGGGGTCTGCAGGTCCGAGTAGAGCCGGTGCTTGGAGCGGTTGACTGGGAAGAGGCTGTTGACGAGGTTGCGCTCGATCTTGGCCAGGCTGTGCTGGGGCGCCAGCAGGTGCTCCACGCTCTCCTCGACCTGGTAGCGGCTGAAGCTGGCGCCGAGCAGGATGGAGATGAGCACCGGCGCCGAGGCGAAGAAGACAGGGTGACTGGCAATGAAGTGGCCGAGCCGGGAGAAACACGTCCTCAAGCCCCTGTGCAGAACCTGCCGCAGCATCCTAGAGCAGAGCGGGCGCGGGAGGAGGGCGAGGCGCACGCTCGGCGCGGGCTCGGGCGGCGGCGGCGGCGGCGGCGGCGGTGGTGGCGCCCGCGGCGGCGGCGGCGGCGGCGGCGGCGGCGGAGGCGAGACCCGGTGCTCTCCCGGAGCCGCGGCACCACCATCGGGGAGTCCCGCGCCGCGCCTCGGGAGGGTCCCCTCGGGCCGGAGACACGCCCTCCTGCCCGCGGCCGCGCTGGTCCGGAGAGCCCCCCAGCTTGGCGGCCTCCGCGCCGCCCCCACCCCCGCCCTACCCCGTGCTCCCTCCCCACCCTCTGCTGCCTCCCAGCCCGAGGGGCTCCGCGCGGCGGGGCAGCGTCCCGCCTCAGCGCGGGAGGGGCCCGGGGCAGCCCCCGCGGCGCGTCATGACCCCACTCACCCGACCCCCAAGGCCAACGACGGGGGTGGCGCGGGGAGCGGCGGCGGCGCAATCGTGGGGAGACTCTGCGCGCCAGCCTAGGAACACGAGGACGGAGAATTCCAGGCTACACCCAGTCCCCTCCCCTCCCTGCACTCCCCCTCCCCCGGCCCGGCCCGCCGCGCACGCCCTTCCCTCCCTCCCCTCCCCGCCTCTGTCCTCCTCCGGGGAGACCCAGAGATGAATAAAGAAATGGTCCCGATTTTCCAAACAAAAAGTAAAGAGTTTTCCCGGGGGGCGTCGGGCGGACCGGCTCAGAGCCGAATCCCCCCAGAGGCGGAAAGGAGGAGGCTGAAGACTGCGTGCGCCCTGGCTCTCGCCAGGCTCAGGTGGTGGCGCGCACTGGCTGGTGCGGAGAGGGGGTGGGGAGCGAAGACGCTCGAACGTGGAAATCACGCCTCCTCTCAAGTAAGAGCCATTTAAAATATTCCCAACACTGCAGCTTCCGCGGGACCACAGAGTCCGGGTGTGCGTCTGGGGCACGTCCACTTGAAAGGCGCCTGTGGAGAATCTTTCTTTTCGTTCTCATTTAGGGTCGCTCCAGAGTGGGTTGGACAGTTCTGCGGCGCGCCCCTCAATTTCCCCACCCCGTCCCCCAGTAATAAAAGTGCTCATAATGATGGTCAGTCGGTGGAGCCGCCGGTCGCCAGGGCTCTGATGCTCCCGGACTCCCCCCTCTCCGCGGCGGCGGCGCCGCCGCCGCCGCCGCCTCCTCCTCCTCCTCGTCCTCGTCCTCGTCCTCCTCCTCCTCGTCCTCCTCCTCCTCCTCCTCCTCTCTCTGTCGTCACTGGCGGGGCTGGGGGACCTGGAGCGGCGGGGCTGGAGCGGGCGCCCCTGCGGGCAGAGTGTTTGTGAACAGCTGGTCAGGGAGTCAGTAGCGTTACTCCCCTTCTCTCCTCCACCCCGACCTCTCCTCCTCAAAGGAGCGAGTGTGGGAGTGGGTGACACCTTATCTCAGACCTGGAGGGATACTGGTCTCCGAGAGTGCCGAGCCGCAGGGGGCTCGGGGGAACCCGGGGGGCGCCGACGGCTCGGCAAAGTTGGGCGTGTGCTTCTGCGCGCCAGCCGTGAGCTAGCAGGCAGCCACTGTGGTTCCCCTCGCACTCTTCCTCCAGAGAATTCCCCGAGAAGGCGGGCGCCGGCTTCGGGCCCGGGATAGACCTGCGGCGGCGGCGGGAACGGCCACGCACAGGTACAATTTAGCGCGGTTCGTTGCGCGCTCCAAGCCCCGGGGTCCATCCATTGCAACGCAGACCGAGCGGAATCTCGGAGTCTGGGCCACTAAGGCGCTCTGTCCGGCCAGGGGGATGGGGACCGGGGCTCGGCGAGGGGTCCCCAGGCTTTGAGCTCTGAGCACTCGGCCTTCCCGTCCCACGCCTCCGGTCGCTCCTGCTTGGCCTCTTAGTGCCAAGGGTCAAGCGAGAGGCGGCTGTGACTGGAGGCGCGGTCCCTGGAGTGTGGCCCGCACTACTGAGCAAGGGCATGCATATTAATCAAAGCTGAAGGAAGACGGGATAGGGGGAGGAGGAGGAAGAGAGGGAAAGAGGAGAGGGAAGAGGGAGAGGGAAACCGGTGGGAGAACGCGACTAAGGGAGGTATTTCCCTAACGTTCCCATCCCAGATTCCCAGTGCCAAGCGGCCCTCCACTTCTCAAACTGAACTTGGGAACTTACACATTAGAAACAGGAAGTCGTGGGCCGGGAAATCTCCTTTTTTGGTTCCTCTCCTCCTTTCCCCCACACCAGACCCTCCATCCTATATTCCCTCAGCAACACCTGCAACTGCTGCGCTGCTCACCCCGGGGGCGCAACCGCTCAGCTCTGCCTGCGCTCCCTAGGTCCTTCTACCCATCCGTACTCTGGTCCACTTTCTCTGCTCACCCTCCCTATTCCCCACACCGCTCTGTTTCTAAAGGCATCCTCTGGTTCACCAGCAGCTTCCAGCGACATTGACATACCGCCCCCCTTCCCCGCTCAGAATTCCCATTCCTGGGAGGGACACATTGGGAGAGGCTAGAAATTCCCCTGCAACACTCCACTTGTGCCCTTCCCCCATCATCTTAATTTCTGCACGCGGAGACGCCGCTGTTCTGCAGCGCTTTGCTGATTCACGATGATCGCGGAGGGAAAAGCCTCATTGACTCGTGCCCCTGCAAGCGGCAACGCTAGCGCGAGTGGCTGCGAGGGCACACGCTTTGGGAAACCACCCACCACTGCGCAGCCGAGGTGCTAAATGGCAGGGTAGATGCCTTGCGTGGCTCTTGGCCGGGGCAGACGCAAAGAAGGAAAGGGCCGGGGGAGGAAGGGGAACGCCGTGGCAGTGGAATTTCTGCGAGCCCAGTTCTTTGCGACTGAGCCGGAGGCAGCTGGTGGGTGGGCATCTCTCAGGAGGCCCAAAGTCGTCGGCTGCGCGGGGAGCAAACAGAGATGTTTCGTGTGCCCTGATGCCAGCGCAGCGACAGAAGTAAGCCGACACGTCTGCTTGGGAGCCTTTAACATTTCGGCGAAGCTTTTTTCATTCTGAAGTCTTTGTCCCTCCAAATGGTTCCCTCCTAACCTTGGTTCGCTATCGTCCCTAGAATTTTCTGCCTTTTGGTGTAAGCCCTCACGCAGGCTGAAGAGCACGTGTGCCCTATCTCAGTGCCTGGGCTGAGTCTTAGAGCGGGGCAAGCCCAGAGTGCTCTACTGGCCAGTGGGAGTGTCGTTCTCCCACAAGGAAAGGGCCTTTCCTTTGAGACCGAGGCTTTTGCTTCTAGTGCTCCCAAGCCTATCCCTAATTGTCCTCATGCATATTTGGGGGAACTTCCACCCTACCGACTTTAATTCAGAGACTCGGAATGGCCTGAGAAGGGGTCTCCCTGCCACTTTTTAATGCGGGAAATCCAGTTAGTATTGTCTAAATTGAGTTGGAGTGAAGGAGAGCGAGAGAGCGAGAGAGGGAGCGAGCGCGCTCTCGCGCGCAGAGGGCGTTGCCTCCTCCTGATTTGATTTTTTCTTCTCTTTTGATTCAGAAGTTCAGGGGAGCATTGACACCACCAAAGACTTGGGTTTGCATTTAGGACAGTGACTTTGGGTACAGAGCTTCCATAAATACATTCGTAAATCATTCCTTTTTCTGATTAAAAATTAATTCATATTAATTGTAGAAAATTTAGAAAATAAGAACAAGAAAAAGAAGGAAACAAAAAGACACCTGTGTCCCTGTACTTCCACCACCTTTCAAAGGTAACCTCTGTTGATCATTTATTGTACACACAGACAGTATAATTTAGAGGTTAAAACTATTGGTCTATAGCCACTAAGTTGAATCCTTGCTCTACTACTTACTTTGAGTAACTTAACCTCTGTATGCCACACTTTTCTCTTCTGGAAAGTGGGAATATTAATTGTACTTACTCCATAGAATTGCTGTGAAGATTAAATAGGTTAGAAGATGTAAGGCACTTAAAACATTGCCTGAAATAACAACACCTAGTAAATGATATTTGTTACAATTCTAGTCTTCTCTGACTGAATTGTGTGTGTGAAAACGAAAGTCAGTCCCTACCATCCGAAGCTGGCCTGGTATAATCAGCTGGGACCTGGCGCTGCTAGGACCTGCCCTGAAACTCACAACTAAGCTTTGGTGTTCTCCCATTGAGCAAAAACCATTCCCCAAAACACTAATGGCAGATAAGGTCATTCTGTAACTCTGATGCATTCGGACAAAACTAGGAGCACCCCATAATCATGTCTGAACCCAGACAAAACAGGAACCCTGTCCAAACCACAAAATGACCAAACATGTTCCTACCTTGGCTAATATGAGTGAATATTGTGGTGTATTAGAAAACAAATCACAACTTTAGCCTTGGTCTAGTCTTCTCTCCCTCTAGATAAAGATTTAGTTAGACACCCAATCATAAAACTATGCCTGTTTCCCAACAGCATTTAAACCAGAGCAAGCCCCACCACGTTAAATCTTACTTAAAATTATTAACATGAGCCAAGTCCTGTGATAAGTCCTTCCTAACACCTTTTTGAGACACCCCTCAGTTGTCTGTGGTGCATGTTCTTCTTGTCTACAATGAAAAATAAACCTAGCTTATTCAATTACTGGCATGTTCCTGGTGGTCTTTAGCAGGAGGGCTTTGGTAGTGCATATACAATGTTGATAAGCTTTCTTTTTCTAAAATTGAGGGGCATAATAAACGTTCTGTTTGGTAACCATTTTCTCCATTAAATAGATTATGAGCATTTTCTCATGTCAATTATTATTGCTGTAAAACATTTTAATGGCTGCATAGAATTCCACTATATGGCTTAACCTTAATTTATTTAACTTATCCTATATTGCTGGACATTTAGGTTTTTAAAATTTTTACTGTTATAAATATGACTGAGATGAACATCCTGTAGATAAATCTCTGACTACATCTCTATTTTCTTAGGGCCAAATATCCATCACTACATTTTAAGTGGACAGCTCCTAACAGATGCCTTTCTAATTATTGTTAAATTAGAAGGGACAAGGGCATTCCTTCATGGGGATTAAATTTCTTGGTCAAATAAATGAAATATTCCCATTTGGGGGGAATTTCTATCATCTGTTACATTTGGAATCAGTCTCTTGGCTCAGTATTACTCAGAGATGCCGGAGGGATTGATCATGGTGTAGAGGGAGTATGGTCCCAAAAGAAAGCTTATTTGGTTTGAAAAGGTTAGAAACAAGAGTCTTCTGTGGTCTAGCAAGTACATCAAGCATTAACTTTCAATAATCAAACCACCATTTTCTTCCTGAGAAACAAGACATTTTCATGCATATATCTTAACTCTAAACTGTTCTATGTCAACTGTGAAATCACTGTGCATAGTAGGATCATGCTAGAGGATATTTGGGTGGCTGCAATTTAGGGTGGTACTTAGTATAGTGTGTTTATCATCACTTTATGTTATCCTAATCTCAATAACCCTGATATATTTCTAAGTGGTAGGCGCTTATGCCATCCTAAAAAATGCCATCTAGGTAACATTTCTTGGAGAACGGAAACACATGCAGGGAAGGGAAAACTATAACAAGGATTTTCCTTTCAGAGTGGGGAAGATACCCTGGCAAACTTCAGTGTTTTAAGTGGCGATGCCTCAATGAACTATCTACTGGGACTCATCCCTGTTTTGATCAATAAGCTGTTTTATGCAGAGCAACACTGTATTCACAGAAAGTTTACACAAAGGAAGACTTCTGAAGATAGCTTAAACTTGCAGTTGAAGAGAGAATACATGTGTGGAAAGTCCTAATAGGTTGCTTAAGATAAAGAGGCACATTGCTGTGTGTAGATGATCCCCTTTCAAAAGTGTGCTAATTGGGTATCTGAACCTTTCAGGATATTATGCCAACTCAGTAGGCTCTCAATATCTTCATTAGTCTTTTAGAAAAATAATCATTCATGACATAAGGAAAAAAGTCATGCGAAATCATTTTCCTGAATAATCATAAGACTTAGGGTTAAGAAAGGGATATTTCATGCATCGATTCAGGGAGAAACATTTTGGAACATGCTGTCTGGGTGTCTGGTTTCACCACGTCACCAGTTGGTTGAGGTGGCCAGGTCCAAATGTTTGCTTTGCTTTTTTTCTCCTAAAAAGCAGAAAACATGGCTTTACCTTCTTTCCATCTTTCAAAATCCTTCCATCCTTCAAGGCTCTCTTAAAATCCTAGCTCACATATCTAATAAGCTTTCTGACTTCCAAACCAACATTGATTAATTTAACTTGATTGAGCAAGTTTATTTGAATTATTTCAGTGAGCAAGTTTCTACTGTAGTCAACAACTAGGGAAAACTGAGTGAGGAATTCCCTACTCTGAAGAAATTTTTAGTCTAATGGAGTTGACTAAATATACTGAGTATTAAAGTATGAACCAGAGTAAGGGAAACATTCAGAGGAGAGGTTACAATGATGTAGGGGTGCAAAAAAGGCATAGATGATATTTGGTTGGTCTCTGGTCTTTGAATACCTTTAGCCTAGGGTTAGCATCTTGCTGTTTTGAGTTCCTTTGTTATCTAATGTTATAGATATCTACATGTTGATGATATGTAAATATGATATATCAGTTTTTGATAGACTTTTGATCACTGGACTGGGTTGTTAGAAGTCCCCATCTCTCTTCCCTAGGGATGGTCCTAAAGTTTTGAGCTTAGTCAAAGAAGATGATCGCTTCCTAATTCTGAGAATTTCTGAGGAATGCCACTTTCTCAAGCTAAGTGCAACTCAGGTTTTTCATTAAGTTAAGCTAGCTTTCCTTCCACAGTATCTAAATAAGGAGAATTTAGGCACTTTACTCACTTTCAGCACCAGGGACAGATCCACTTAAACCTAGCTACTCCTCCTCCTTCCAGTCCCCATCACTTCTAAATTGATTATAGGAAATTTTTAGAGCTAAAAACTAATACAGTCAGGGAGTTGATCTTTTTTTTTTCTAAGCTAGGCCAGTTAAAATGGAAATAAATTTAAACTGGTGGACCACTAAATCCAATATGGTTATATTTAAAATTGTGCCCAGTAATTTTATGCCTTTGTAACGTGTTTGTATTGGGGGAGGGGATTTAAAGGAAAACGTTAGAGCTCATTCTACAATATAATCTCTTGAATTTTAAAAGTGATTGTGCTGAAAACTCACACAAATGATAGAAAATGGGGGAAAAGAACATTTTAATGTGTTTTATGTGCTAAGTTTAGCCCTAGGCATTTTCACGTATCTTAGCCTATGTAATTTGCAAAATCACTCTGTGGGCTATAAGTATTGTCAAACCCATTTTAAAGAGAGGAGATTGAAGATTAAGGAGATTAACTGTCTTGTGCACGGTTACACTGTAATGGAAGTATAAATAGAATCCAGTTCTATCTGATATCAAAATCCATGTTTTTCTGTTCAGTCATTCTTTTAAGCAAAAAATTACTTGATTCCTTTTCTAAAATGCCTTGACTAGATATCAAAAAATGTCAAAAGCATCTTAATCAGATAACATAATATGCCATGAATATTATAAACAATTTAGTGCTATTTCCATATTTGCTATTCATTTAATAGTGTTGTAAAGTGGCAATATCATGATGTATCCATTAATCAGTTTTTTAGTGTTTGGATTCATTTCTGATGTTGGTGTTCCTTAGAGGAGTTCTGTGGCCCAACAAAAATATTGTTATGGAACCCAAAGTGTTTGCTGATCTAATCCAACCCACTCTTTTTGCAGATGGCAAAACTTCTGCAGTCCTTGTCTGGATTCTACCAAGAAAAATCCCTCAAAATGTTAAAATGGAAAACTGTCAAGTGGTTCTAAAATACATAGCAGAAAAAGCAACCAAATAGACTCTGACCTTATGCCTGTTGAAATTCTTCCATTTTTTAGTGGTTAGCCAGTAGTCATTATACTGCAAAGGGAAAGATTCTTTAATTCTCTTCCTTTACTTTACTGTGTAAAATGAACAGATACCATTATAATAAGTAGATCCGTTGTCTTATGTATGAACATAGGGGGCATAAGAAAGCAGAGGGTTTCCTGATACAACTCTTAGCTTCAGGGCAGTCTTTCTTTGATGTTTATATATTTAATCCCTTTAAAAATTGTACTCCAGAGCATAACCTAAGAACAAAGCACTTCATCCCTTGTGTTATTAGAACTGTGTACTTCTTGCTTTGACTTTAAAAAATGACAGAGCTACAAGGCATTCTGTTCCCCATGGTTGATCACTTCCTTCTAGTGAGTGGCGTTATGTTGGTGAATTAATTAATAGTAAAATCTGAATACATATTCACAAATATTAGAATTGTAGAAAAGTTACATCAAGAGGGAGCTCCTGGGAGAAGCTAAGTGAGAGAAGAAAAAAAAATCAAAGATTCCTTTTTCAGACAAAGCACAAGACTTGGCATTTCTAGGGCTGCTTTGCTTCCACCTTCAGGCATCTTCTGAATATTGTAAAAGGGATTATTCTAGATGTGGAAAAGTCTGTTCTACTGTGAGTTGAAAGGTTTAGCCTCAGGTGAATGCCATTACCTCCTGTGGTCCACCAAGCAGCAGAAACTAAAGTAGTTTGGCTAGCTATCAGCGCATATGGTCCTCCATCTAGCTCTGTCTCATCATTATACTTCAGACTGCTATTAATAAAAATCAGAATAATAAGGATGATGATGATGTCTCCCAGGTAAGGAGATTTTCGGGTGTAAAATATAGTAATGAATGTAAAGTGCTTCCAAACAACCATACCTATTATTGGGCTTGATAAGTCCAAGGCACC
Organism: Camelus ferus; assembly: GCF_009834535.1. NCBI lineage: Eukaryota > Metazoa > Chordata > Mammalia > Artiodactyla > Camelidae > Camelus > Camelus ferus. The sequence continues at coordinate 23,322,929 of NC_045732.1, forward strand.
TTGCACATGCTAAACGTGGAGCATGAAGATGTGTAAAGACCTTACTTTTGAGGTGTCCAAATGTAGCGGACTGAGGCCAACAAGTGAAACAACGAAATCGTGTGGCATGGCAAGGACATTGGTGCTGTGGGACCAGTGAGAAGGTTCCCCTAACCTGGACTGAGGAGCAAAGGTAGGGTTTGGAAAAGCTATGAGGAGCATGTATAGAGGTACTGTCTGGCGCTCCATCCTTACCCTCTTGGCCCACTCTAGCAGTTCACTCTAGGTAGTTCCTATATATGCTTATGGCTTCCTCCCCCCCCCCCGAGATATTCTCTGTCCATGGGGGATAGGCTGGAAGTGCCAGAGAGCTAACACCTCCAGGAGTGACCCTCAATTAATGAGGGACAGGAAGAATAAATGCCCAAATTTCTTTGCCTCTCTGTAGGACAACTCAGAGAGGTGTTTCACACAGGCTTAGACATTAAAGACTTACAGCAGAGTTGACCCCCCAGTTGCCCACAGTAGTTACCCACTCTTGAGCACACCCTTTATTGGCTTTTCTCTCTTCTCTATATCCCTTCTCCACTTCCTCACTCTGCTTTCTGGAAATCCCTCCCAAATAAACCACTGGCACCCACATTTTGTTTCAGGATTTGTCTTTGGGGGAATCCAACCGAAAAGGAGATGACATCCAAATGGAGTCTCAAAGGTTAGCAGTTAGTCAAGCCTAGTGAGTTTAATGGTATATAAATTATACCTCAGTAAATGTGTTTGAAAAAAAAAAAAAAAGGATTGGCCAACCCGCCACGGAAGGAAAAGACTATTCCAGGCAGAGGGAATAATGTTTGAAATTATAAGGATAGCCATAGAGAGCTTAGCTTGTTTTGGGAACTACAAATACTTCAAGATGGATAGACAGTAGTTTGAAAAAGTAGACAGGAGCTGGGTTAAAAAGAAACTTATAAGCCCAGATGAAGAGCTGGGTGTTTATTCTGAAGGTGGGAGGGAGCTATTTCTGGGCTTTAAATGGGGGAGTTTATGGTCAGGTTTATATTTTATAAAGTTACTCTGGTGACCATGTAGAAGATGAACAAAGAGAGGGCAAGACTAGAGAGAAAGAGAGTAGTTAGGAGGTCATGATAATAACAAGGACATGAAGAGTTTAGGGCCTGAAGCAAGGCAGAGGCTAGTGGGATGGAGAGAAAGGGAAGGATTGCTAAGTTTTTAGGGAGATACAATCGACAGGACTGAGATGATTGCAGAATGCAGCTAAGATACTGCATCATGGTTTCTGCAGACACAGTTCCAATCCAAAGAGTTACGCTAAACCATATCCAACCTTAGAGATATTAGTTTATTTTTACCAAATTCTATTTGAAAACAGAGCTTCTTGTCAGGATGAGGAAGAAGGAAAGATGGATTGTGTTAAGCTCTAAGCTACAACAAATGGGGGTTGAATGTGATGGTTTGAACATGAGAGCTGGACAGGAGAGGTCAGTAGCCTGGGGGAGTCCACAAGGTGGAGGCTAAAATCCATTACGTCAAATCCATAATATGGTGATTCATGTGGATTAATAAATGTCCTTGCTCCCAAGGGAATTGAGTTATATCTTAAGGTCAGTTGCTTAAATGAGATGACTTTATTTGAGGAAGAAGGAAAAGGAGATAAATGAGGAGGTGGCAGGGGTGAGGCAGAGGGAGGAAAATGAAATGTATGGCTTCATGGGTGAGATTTCCCAGAAACCTTCCTCTTTGGTTCATCTCAAGTCTCTTCATGTTTATAATGCTTGGGGATTTCCCCTCTGATGACCCCCTAGAACCCATCCCTGAAGGTGATCCAAGACTGTACCCTCTATACATAGGGCCCCCATTCCTTGGTGGCAGCTTATACTTTTGTTAGGACACACACACACACACAAGCCACATGTGGCTGCTTTAATTTACACAATTAGTAATCACATTGAAGAAAATAGACACTGACATTTTATAGTATGACACTCATTCTTTTACTGACACCTTATGGGGGCGCTGTAAACATTAGACCATTTTAATGAAATATTTTTAGTCCTATTATGAATTGTGCTGCTATTAACATTTGCATACAAGTTTTTGTATGGATATATGTTTTCATTTCTCTTGGTTATTTGCCTAGCAGTAGAATGGCTAGGTCATACCGTAACTCTGTGCTTAACATTTTGAGGAACTACTGAACTGTTTTCCAAAGGGCTTGAACCCCTTTACATTCGCACCAGCAATGGTTTTTGTTTGTTTGCTTCTTTGTTTTAATCATTATTTATGCTAATTTTTTCTCTACATATTATTAGATGTTAGTTTCACAAAACCTTTGCAACCTCTTTCTGGATTTATCTATTTTTAAAACTCCCCCTTTTGGTGAAAGACTTTTTTTAATGCATCTCAAAATGTTACTTGAAAATCCCCATAATATCCTAATAAAAATTCAGATAATGAGATTGTCTAGAAAATATACTAGACCTGACTAGCATATTACTTAGATACATGTGGGAAGCTCACTGCTTGGGGATTTTGAATTTCAGATTGTGATGTCCACATCTTACAATGGATGTCCAACCTTCCACAGAATCGAGAGGATTCTTTTAAGCAATGGAACAGCAAAGATGGCATATGGAGACCACTATGAGGCTCTCTCATTTTGCACTCAGAAGGGGAAAGAGAGGAGGGGGAGGCCAAAAGGAGGTAAAAGACTCAGAGAGAGTTGCGGGAAATCCACGGAGACATAATATGCTAACTACTGTTTATAGCTCTGGGAATAGCCAGAGGGGTAGTGCCTGAGGTAGAATAGTGCGTCTGATTTGGACCCACTTGGAAGCTTGTCAAATTCACTTCTTTCTCCTTTCTCCAATTCAGACTACTCTCCCCAAGTTACTCCTTCAGTTCCACCTGACATTTATCCATCCAGTCCCCATCACTCTGGCCAGTGAGTGGTGAGGAAAATGAAGGAATGAGAAAAAGAGAACAATAAGAACATATATGTTCACAATCCTTCCCCCACTTCTGCATCTCCCTATCTGATATCAGTCCAGTAAGCATTCTGTTTAATTTGCCTCACCTGCAGCGATAACACTGGTCTCCATAGAGAAGTAGTATCACCTAAGCCATGGTAATGAACTCCCCTACAGAACAATAAAGGTGAAATAAGGTGGTGACAAAATCCCACAGGAAGGACTATTAACTAATGTTATTAAGTGATACTTTCTTAGTGAAAATTCCCTCCACTGTAATATTTCATTATTAATAGTCCTTGGGAGTTTAAAGACAAGAAATACCTTTTAATTTCTCTGGCTTGGTCTCCTGGTACTCATAAAGGAATCTGAGCTATGCTTTATGATGCCAAAAACCACCAGTCAATCCAGTCAATATGATAATACAACAACAACCAACCACATTATTTGGCGTTATATAGACAAAGCAGCTAATTGTTTGACTGAAGTATTCACATGCAGATCAGTTATTTTGACATCATATGGGCACAAGTGAAGTCAATATTTAAATAGTAATTTAAAAATCATTAATTGGAACCATATTTGTTGATTATCTCGTATATACAGGAATTTTTCTCATTTAACAGATGGCTTTGCATCAATCCCATCTTTGAAATTAGTAAACACAGATTTTTCTAACTGTGGAAAGGAAGTAAATACATAAGAAGGGGCCAGAGGCAGAAGGCAACTTAAAGATAACTCCGCAAACTGTGGCAGTGGTAATTCTTTAGTGGTAGTAAGATAATCTGTGGAAGAGATGGCACTTGGGAATTTAAACATTGGAGGCTGCAATTATTAATCTGATGTGTTAGATTCCTGGGGCTGCCATAACAAAATAGCTCAAACTGGGTGGCTTACACGACAAAAATGTATTGTCTCACAGTTCTGGAGGCTGGAAGTCTGAGGTCAAGGTGTTGGGGGTGTTGGTTTCTTCTGAGAACTGTGAGGGAGAATCTGTTCCAGGCTCCTTTCCTACCTTCTGGTGGTTTGCTGGCAACCTTTGGCATTCCTTAGTGTAGTCTTATCATGTTCACATGGTGTTTTCCCTGCGAGTGTGTCTCCAAATTTCTCCTGTTTATAAGGACATCAGTTATATTGAATTAGCGGCCCATTCTACTGTGTATAAACTTACCTTAACTAATTACATCTGCCATGACCCTAGTTCCCACTAAGATCCTGAGGGTTAGGACTTTAATATATGAATTAGTGAGCTTGTTGGGGTGCAATTCAGCCTGTTACATCTGGTATAGATTACTGTTCTGGTATAGAGATTAATACCGTCTAATAGAGGCCCAGAAGTCTCTGTGAGCTCTGGCAAGAGTCATCTTTGACTGGATGTTGTGGGGTGAAGATAAGGGCAAAGTAGAAATCTACTGTCAACTAGACACTGGCAATATAAAATACTATTTTTTCACTTAATGCCCTTTTGATGCCTTCTTCCCACATTTGAGAGCACTGGGACTAAAAGTTGCTTTAAGATTTGGAGTCCAAGAGAAGCTTGAGCTTTGGTGAATCACCCACATTTTTTGAGGATGCTTTAGGTCTCCCCTTGGCTTGAAGATTACAGTGCAAGAAAATTCCTACTTGTGTATTTTCCAGTCCAGTTTGAAGTTTGTTGTCAGAAGACTCATGGGTGTTTTCTTTCTTTCTTTTTTTTTTTTTCACTTTTTATAAAATTACTATCTCCCACAAGAGGTATTCTCCCCAAGAATTTTCATATTTTTTATCTAACAGGTGTGCTTTCAGAGTCTTCCCTTCTACTTTATTTGAAAACATATGCCTTAGTTGCCCCATTTACCTATCAGCATCCCCTTCCTCAGGCAACACCTTGGCCATCTCTACCCCATCGTCACCCTTGTGTGGCTTTCTAGTTGAATTTGGGAGACTCTCGGCTATTTACCACCTGGAAGAAAGGGGATTGAGGTCATCCTTTTAAATATCTTAAACCCCTAGGTTTGAACCATCATGTCTCAATGGTCAGCCCTTGATGTGAGTGATGGATTGTGCTTGCAATGCTATCTCTTTCCTGAGACTATCACTAGCAGTGCCTTGGTAGACTTTCTCTGAGTCATGTCACAGAGTATTTGTATCAGTGTTAAACTGGCCTTAGAAGGAACCTTGCTCTTGCCTGTGATAAACCCTCATCTTTTGAGAACTTCGGAAGTGGCTCCTTTTAATTGTTGGTGATTTTTGTTGCAAAGCTTTTAGTAAGATAATAATAGAGGCTACGAATGCATGATAGAGGAGCAATTGGAGGGCTGAGTCAAACCACCATGCAATTTGGTGGGGAAAAAAATTGTCAGGCGAAGTTTTCATTCGGCACCTCTTGGCTAAATGTTGTTTATACTTGTATATACATATTTCATGATTACGTGTTTATATATGTGCATATGCAAACAAAGTCATGTTTCTTAGTTGTCAAGTAGAAGTTATTGAAGTAAAACATGATTGTCTCTCTATACAAATCAATGACTAATTATCTATTATAAGCCCACTATGTGTATCACTGGGGGGATGAAAGGAGGTAAAAATCCAGATTCCTGTTCTCAAAGAGCTTTATATCTTGGTGGGGAGATGAGATTCTTCATTCATTCAACATAAATTTAATAAGCACCTAATATATACTCTGTCCAATTCGAGAACAGATATCTGTTGTAAGATATCATCTCTATCTAAAGAAGGTCATACTTTACTGGAAGATGTAGGCGAAGTGACAGAAGGTGACAAAGGAGGAACACATAGGGCATTGCAAGAGTTTGTATGAGAGGGTTGGGGAGGCTTGCTGGATGTGGAAGATAACTAAGACTAATGCATAACAGCATCATAAGTGTTCGGCCCTAAATGAGTGGTGCAAGTGTATGTGATATGGATGGACTTGGAGGCCATTATGCTTAGTGAGAGGAGTCAGACAGAGAAAGACAAATATTGTATGATATCAGTTATCTATGGAATCTAAAAAATATATAACAACTAGTAAATAGAACAAAAAAGAAGCAGATTCACAGATACAGAGAACAAACTAGTGGTTACCAGTGGGGAGGGAGGCAGGGGGAGCAAAATACGGGTGGGGAATGGGGAGCTACCAACTATTGGGTGTAAGATAAGGATGTATTGTACAACACAAGAAATATAGCCAATATTTAGTAACAGCTATAAATGGAAGGTAACCTTTAAACATTGTATAAAAATTTAAAAAATTTTAACAATTGGACAAATGAGCAAGGTCGTATGCATAAGAAGTTCATTGTAGTATAATTTATATTAATAAAAATGTCTATTAATCTAAGTAAGTTAAAGCACATTTATATGTTGGAGTACTATGCACCTCTTAAAAACAGTGACTTTCATCTATTTTGTTCCCATGGAACAATATCCAAAATATATGTAGAAAAAACTCAGATAGCTAAATGATTTGTAAGACTTTTGTAAAAAAAAAAAAAGAAAAGAAAAAAGACTAAAGTCATAAATATTACAAGATAACTGGTGGTTAGTTTTTTCCGGTGGTGAGTTTTGCAATGATTTTTTACTTTTTTCTTACTCACTTTCTGCATTGTCTAGTTTTTCTACACTGATAGTTTGTTACTTTGAAAATAAAAATGTCTATTGCCATTCTGAAACATAAAAAAATTAAGATGGGAGGTCACTTCATGCTGGGGTGATGAGGGAGGACTTCATGAAGGAGTGTGATTTGTGTGAAAGTTGATGTCAAAAAGTACACGTGCCTGGCCCCTCTGCTACTGTGCATCGTGGAAACTCTTAGTAGAGAGTTGAGTGAGGAGACAAGCCCAGGATCTGGTATAGGTTGGAGCTGGATGTAATTAACCAAGAGAGAAGGATTTGACATTGAATCTGAACCCAGCTAGTAGTGCTATTCAAGGGTAGTCACCTGTGGCATCAGCATTTGGATAGGCTGAGTGGTTGCTAGTGGGGAGTGGGCCTCATAGCAGATGGATTTGGGAATGGAATAGGGTGATTATTTTGAGTTGATGGATAGATATTGGAAGGAGGAGGCTATTCTGGTGTATGAGTTAGGAATGATTTTGTCTGCAAGTTACAAAACCCAGCTAAGAGTGGCTTTAACCAAAAAAGGACTGATTTTTCCTGCATAATTCAAAATCTGGAGGTATCCATTGGGCATTGATTCAGTGGCTCAAGAACATCAGAGATGGCATCTCTGCCCTTCTGGTCTTGCCTTCATGTTTGTTGCCTTATGGTTGAAATATGACTATTACAATTCTAAATATCAGATACGCATTTCAGGCAGGAAAAGGGGGCGAAGTTACGTCTGTTCCTTTAATAAGGAAAGTAGTATTTTCTCAGAAGCACCGCAGCAGATTTCCTGTTGTGTCTGAATGGCCAGACCTGTAGCACATGGTCACTCCTACAAGCAAGAGAGAAAGAGATTAGGGTTTTCAGTCTGTCAGAAAAAGGGAGAGGGGATTGGAAATGAGCGTCCGGAGGACCAAGCAAGAACTCAGGTGTGTGTGTGTGTGTGTGTGCGCGCGTGTGTGCGTGTGTGTGTGTGCGTGTGTGCGTGTGTGTGTGTGTGTGCCTGTGTGCGTGTGTGTGTGTGCGCGTGCGTGCGTGTGTGTGTGTGCGCGTGCGTGCGCGCGCGCGCACGCGCAGGCTTAGGCAGGGCTCTCTGTTCCCTTGGCTGGGGTGCAGGACTACATGCAGTACCAGTAGCGGCCTCAAGGGGGAACCAAAGAGAAGGACACGCCACTGGGCCCCACGCAGAGCTCATTTCAGGACTCTTGTGGTCACTCCTCGCCACCATTGTGGCTTCTATACTGCTCCTCTGAATCCAGATCCTCACCCTGCCCCTCAGATGTTGGCTTTCTCTTCGATTCTGTCATTGGCCCCCTTCTTTTCTCACTCTGCCCACACCTGGAGAGAAGTCAGAAAACTGACATTGGCAGGGCCTGACTCCTGCCAGGCCTAGAAACTGTGCCAACCATGAGCTCCCTCTGGGTAGGGTTCAGAGTTGCCAAGTCTCACATCCCAGCCAGACAGAGAGGAGGAAAATAACAGGGACTTGAGTGCCCCATGTTCGATGCCAGCCCAGTCAGCATGAAGCCAGACTGCAGTCACCCTGGGATAAAATATCTGTTCTCTGAAGACAAGTTTGATTCTGTACTTCTGCAGTTTCTACCTTTCCCTTTAGTGTCTTGGTAAACTTTTCCAGAAACCCCACGCTTGTCATCTCAGAACAAAAAGAAAAGGGGAATTGCCCATTGAGACCCTCTCCCTTACATCTTGGGCCAGGAATGGGAGAAGCCAAACTGTCCTAACCTGTGAGTCTAGTAAGGGTAGAGTGGTTAGTGAGGTAAATACCTTGGAGAGGGTAGCCAAGGACAAGTGTGATTTCAACCGTCCTCTCACAAGGGCATTCGTTTAGAAGTGATTCTCAAGCAAGGTTGCTGGTGAGATTGGGAATTGAGAATTTCTGGTGAAGCTGAAATGTGATGGTTTAAAACAAAGCAGCACTTTGCCCTATTGAGTGGTTTTTAATCACAGTGTTTAATTTGTTTTGCATTGCAGAGAGCATTAAAGGTGGTCATGAATGTTTATTAAAAGGTAGCATGGCCCACAAAAGCTGAGAAACCCTGCTGGGGACAATGACACAGAACAGAGTGGGGCGTGATGTGGAGACAAGTAAGACATACTTATCTATGTTGCAAAGTTACCTAAGACAAAAACTTCTTTGCAGTATCAGTGAGAGGATTTGGCCACTTTAATGCACAATGTGTGGTGGGAGCTAAGCTTTGGAAGTCTGGCTAAGCCTGTGAACTCCCTCTCAGAAAATATTTTTAAATGCATAAAATAAAACACATAGGGTAACAAAGGAAATCAATTATATTGAAGTACAGCTGTTAAAATACTAAATACTAAAACAAAATACTAAACACTAATACAAAATGCTAAATTCTAATACAAAACACTAAGAAAACACAGATTTGTGCTAGAGTAATCTGTGTGCTGCTTTATTAACGTGTCAAATAACAAGATCTAGCAACAGGTCTAATAATTACTGTGATGTTGAAGCAGTGATGAGTGTTCCCAGTATTTTGAGCTCCACAACAATCGAAATGTGATAAAACAACAACCTTGAGTTTTATTGGTGATAAAGCCACAGGCACTGGTAGTACAGTTGAGGCTTCTTGCCCATGCTGAGTTGAAGGAAATGCCAAATTTCAGTTAAAGATTGAAAACCAAAAGGTAAAAAATTTCCCATTCAAGTCATGGACCCCCTGAAATCTACCCGGAGATCTTCTGGAGGTCCACAGGTTTAGAAATGTGGAGCACAAAGATGAGAAAGAGGGGACTACACAGCAGCAGGTTAATGTTGCAATCAAGGCGGGCAGGAAGAAGCCCAGACACTAACCATGGGGGCAGCTCCGTCATTTGTCCCAGGCAGTATCTATCCTTTCGTGAACAGCCTGGAGCAGAAGCTGCATTCCATTTTCTGGATCTGTTTGACCCTTAGATAACGCCAAGTCCAGGAAATGGTGCTGTTAATTTTTTATTGACAGTGGACTTGGTTATCTTGCCGGAGATGAATGGATTTGGAATCCGGTCCAAGCCTGGGAGGGTTTCTGGTGACAGTTTGCTCCCAGCCTTCCTGCCCTGACTGAATCTGATGAGTGTTCATGCAGTGTCAGCCAGTGTAATGTTTATTTGCCTCCTCGCCGAATGTGCTAAATGCAAATGAAAAGCCAACATCAGACCAAAGAGAAAGGTGCAAGAAAAAAATTTGGCTTGAGGTCGTCCCTCTTTCTGAACATGGCACTGGGAGTTTAATTGCTAACACACATTGAGTCCTCTGTCAGAGGTCACCTCAAGACTCTTGTTAATCATTCTTCTCATTTTGCAAATGGAGCACTAGGACTGGCAAGGAGTTCAAGGCTGACGAGCATGTCAGAGTGTGATGAACAGAAATTTCCAACCAAAGAATCACAATCCTTCTGGCCAGGGACACAGTTAACTACACTTCTAAAGGCCTGGCCACCAGTAAGCAAGTCGTTATTGAATGCCTGGCACATGGCCAGCAAGGTGGGGATGGGGGCCTCTTGAGCTCCGATGGCTGGACGAGGCTTCTCTGAAGAGGTGACAGTGGAGTTAAGAGCTCAATGAGGAGAAGCAGGCAGTTGTGCAACGGTCTGGGTAAAAGCACTCCAGAGGGAAGAAATGGTATGTGGCACACCCCAAGAGGGCAGCAGGTGTTGAGGGACAGGTGGAAGGCCAGTGTGAGTGAGAGAGAGCATCGCAGTGGGTGGAGCCAGAGACATAGGTGGGTCCAGAGCTGGGAGGGCCCTTAGGTCATGGCGAGGAGTCAGGATTGTGGTCTGATTGAAGTGGGCAGCCCCTGGAGGGTTCTAAGTGGAGCAGCCTGCTTGGCCAGCGCCACAGGTCTCTGGCTACCAAGTGAGGACAGCAGATGCAGACTCCTGGTGCAGAGTTGTGATGACTTGGACTAGGGTCGTAGCTATGCAGATGGTGACAAGTGGCCAGATCCTGGAGATATTTCAAAAGCATGGATAATAGGACTTAAGTGATGAATTCCATAAGAGGTATGGGAGGAAGAGCGGTGTTGGGGATGACTCCTCAGTGACCTGGGGAGAAGTTTCTGGGTGAGGGAAGGCTACCTCAAGGTCGGCCATACTGGCAGCACTGTCCGTGGGGAAAATGGTAAATTATGTAGTTTGTCTTGTGCCCTCTCATGCTTTCCCCCACCCCGTGATCCTTCTCAATGCCCCAATCTTCTCAGACTCTTAATTTCCTTCTTGGCTTCTCAAGAGTTGCAACCGCACACCTCTTTCTTAGAAAGCAGTGTGGGTGGAGTAGATAGAGGGGAGGGTTTGGAACACAAGGGGACTAGAGCTTGAATCCTGCCCCTCCCCCACCCCCATTTACTTATTGTGTGACCTGGGCAACTTGCTTCTGTTGTGTGATCTCGGTTGTTTGTCATCTATGAAGTGGGATGTAATAAGTTGTGTCATCAGAAGTTTTTTTGGTACTGAATAACACAACGGATGAAAAATGCCCAGCTGAAAGCAGGCTCTCAGCAAACTCATCCTAACTTCAAGTTCCCAGTTTTAAAGCTGGGGAGCTTTAAAAAGTACTCAGGCTCATGCCCCACCTCTTAGGGGTTTTGATTTGATTGATTGAAAGATGTTGAAGAATCATTATTTTTAAGAGCTCCCCCAGGTATTTATAATGAGCAGCTAGGTTCGAGATCCCCTGTTAAATTAATGGACAGTCTTAATTTAATTAATGACCATCAAGTAGGTACTAGCATTTCTAGAAATATGTTGAGAGCTGTAAAGATTTACCCCAAGCTGGAGTTTTCACTTGAGGAACTGAGGGCTTTTCTATTAAAAGAAAAGAGTCCTTCAATAGCTAATATTTATTGCATACTTACTATGTGTCAGTGTTCTGAATTCCCTTTCTCTCTCTCTCTCTCTCCCCCCCATCTCTGTCTGTCTGTCTGTCTTTCCCACTTTCTTTCTCTCTCATCTACCTGCTTCAGTACTGGGACAGACATTGGCAAGGACCCCTTCCTAGGCCCTGAATTCCTCTATGTGGAACTCCCATTTAAGACCTTTTCAGTGGCTTCTTACAGTGCTTAGGTTGAGGAGCAAAACTTGAACAAGGTTGCTGTCTCTCTGTCTCTGTCTCTCTCCCCTCACACCCTCTCTCTTTCTCTCCCTCACCTTAGCTAAGGGCCTTCTTTCTGTTCCTTGAAGATGCCACCTTCCCTGCCCCCTGAGGGCCTTCACACATGCTGCTTCCTCCAGCTTGCTCCCTTTACATTCCCTCTGCTCTGAAATTCTGGCTCCTGATGCTTAGATGCACGTTTTGTAGGTATCTACCTGTCTGCCTGCTTGTGGAGTGTCTGTCTTCCACATTGTGCTGTAAGCTCCACAAAGGTGGGGGCATGTCTCTTTTGCTCACCGTTGACTCCTCAGTGCCTAGCCCAGCACGGTCATATGTGCTGAGTAAATGCAGCAGTGAATACATCGTCCCTCAGTGTTAGACTCAATCAGGAGTGGACTGTGGGTGGAGACAGATTCCAGCGCCAGCCTCCCAGAGGACTCCAAGGGACCGTGCTCTCCCAACGTGAGTCCTTGGTGCTAAATCCAGTCAAGTGGTCACTCTTGGCCACACTCATGGCCTCAGTGCACTTTTCTGTTATCTGGTCTTGGTCGAGGCCATGAAGTGGTTTTAATAATGTTGAGCCCCGTGCAAAAAGGTTTGGAATCTTAAACTGTTCTTTCCAAGAGACTCCTCTGCTTCTCTGTTAATTCCTGGCTGTGAATTGATCCATGTGCTGACTATTTATCTGGCAGTATTACCAATGTCTGTGCAAGGGGGCTTGATTCCATTCCACCGGCCCAAGGTGTTTCCTTATCAAAATGCTTCACTGGCCTAAGGGTCAAAAGCGAGATTATACTACTAGTAATATAGAGTATGATTTTGATGCCTGTCTACACCTCCTATGGGGGAATGTGTGGTGTATTTAGAAAACAAAGCTCCAAAGTCATTTTTATTCCCCCATCCCCAAATATTAGACCTTTCATTTTTCAAGTTTGTGGTGCTGAAAACCCCATGCATATCACTGACAACATCTGCTGAAGTGCTTTTAGCCTGGGGTCCCTCATAAGCAAACTTCCAGATAAGATATGGATGCAAATGGTTTATTTGGGAGCGATCCCAGAAAGCGCTGGTAGGAAAGGGGTGAAGTGAGACAGGGAAGGGAAGGAAGCCAATACAGAGACATGTTAGTGACAGCCTTACTGTTGTGAGTGACTGACCGTCGGTTCTGCTGCGGGCCTCAGGAGGACCGTGTACAATGTGCCTCAGAGTTGTTCCATCTAAGGGATGAGGAAGTGGGGCTGTGTATCCACCCACTCTCACCCTTCACTGGTTGACAGCCCCTGGGGGTGGTGTTAACCTCTGGCCCTTCTGGCCTTCCCGGTGTCTGGACAGAGCGTGCTCCTGTGGCTCGAGAGGCCTTTCAGGCAGGGGGTCCACAGGGGGGCCTTGAAAGCCACAGGCATGTAAGAGAATGGTGGGTGGCCAGAGGACTTGGGCACGGTGCCAAGAGCTTCTGCCGTAGCTGCTCTACCAGGGAGCTCTGTATGTGCCATGTTGCTCGGAGTGGCAAAAATAAAAGTTAAAACATTTTGCTGGAGGCTTATAAGATTCAAACTGATGATAATTAAGGCAGATATACAGGACATAGAGAGTAGATGTTCAGGAGGTACCCGTATCTTCAGCAAATACAAACAAGTAAACAAATCAAGAAAACTTTCTCCCAAATGCAAACTGGTACGTTTTACCTGTCAGCACCAGCCCCCTTCCCATTCTATAGATGAACTTGATTTTTTGCGGGGGTTGGGGCCAGATTGAGGAAATATCAAAGAGATCACAAAACAATTGTCAGAAAAATGTTCATCCTTACCTTGATATGCTTTGCATACAACTTTCCAGCAATTAACAGGGAAACTATGGGTGGATTTAAACTGACATATTTATCAAAAAATTTTTTTCTGCCTGTTTGATACAAGTTTAAGAGCTGTTACACTGAATGTAAGTTGTCCTATAAGTTAGTGTTTATGATACTAGCCTGAGTCAAAACGCATATAATGATGAAGAATTGAGAAGAACTGTGATAAATAATGGGCAAAAATATTGATATGCAGAGCTGTCACTGTGCGAAGGTGTCCTGTGTAGAGGAGGCTAGGTGGGGGTAAAGACTAGTGTTTAAGGTGAGCCAGCAGCTGGCCTACGAGATTGGCAGAAACAGTAGAACTATTGTGAAACATTTGTCTTATATCCTTCGTTTCCTTTATAGAATTTCATGTGTTTTTCCCCCACTGAAAGGTAAACTAAAACAGGGGCTATTAACTCAAAACATTGTTTATCAGGGGAAGGCCTTATTCTGCCACACAAACGTCAACTGGAAGTGTAAGAAAAAAAAACATTTATTTTGGCTGGCTTGTATTTTGCTTTGGGTTTGACTGAAAACCATTAGCATTTATTCCCAGCTCCCCCCACTACCTCTAAATCACTGAGCCAAAGGCTGGTTTCATTTTCTTCAGGTCATATTAGCTCTGGGCATGAGGGGCTCCGTGATGCTCAAAAAGGGAAGCTAAAAGCTTTCAGTCAACATCTGCCTGAGCTCCGTTTTAAAGTGTTCAGCTCGATTCATTGCATTAATAATTTGTCGAGGTGGTCTTTTGAAAACCAAAGTTATTTATTTAGGGAATCATCTTCTTACATTTCTTGAAATATTTGTTGCTTAATATTTAATCAAAATATAACATAACCCAAACACTAGAGAAATAAAGATACCCTACAGATATGACAACATAATTATGGCATTCATGTGTAAAAACCAATATTAAAGAGTTTCCAGTTTTCTAAATGATTTTTTAAGCTTGAATTCATTTCTGGGCTATGATTCTTCTGGAATGAAAGATGTTCAGTCCAGTTTGAAAGTAGAGTTACTGATGAGGTTGTTAAATATCAAGGGTTGGGAACCTTTTTCTAAGCCTTAGTATAAAGTTCTGTTTACCTTTTTCCTTTGGGGGGTTGACTGTGTCCTCATGCCAGAGTATAGGCACAATTACATGTGTGGTCTAATTCTTGTGAGGGTTGGTACCTCGTAGGCCCCTCCCATGACTGGCTGGTGAGGGCAGGCTTTGAAAGGAGTAATGACAGAGGTGTAGTCCTACCTGGTCTAGCATCGTCCAAATCCCCACTATTGACTCCTGTGCAATAGGTGGATTTCCCTATGGGGTTAATGGATAAAAGGGCTTCTTGAAGACTCCCATAGATCTCTTCCATAGGAGCTACCTTTAGATGTACACAGTATGCCCTTGTGAAATGGCCCAGAAGCCCACATGACAGTTGAAGGAGGAAGAAAAGCAGAAAGAATAATGGTGGGGAATGGTGATAGTATCAGAATCACCTCTACAGCTTCTAAAAATAACATATTGATCCTTTCCCCAATCCCTCACTAGCGCTGGAAAAATCCACTTTCTTCTTTCATTGACAGGCCCTGCTTGGTGAGAATATCAATCAGGATCTAGTTGAGAAAAGAGAAACTACACTAGGAATTTAAATGGAAGGGATTTAATACAGGAATTGGTTCTGCGGGTGTTGGAAGGCTCCCAAGCAAAAGGAGAAGCCTAGCAAGGCCCTAGATGAACAGCTGCAGGAAGCAGTCACCACCCTGGGCTGGGAGGATGAGAGGGAGACGGGGTGTTTCAGAACCCAGGAGCTTGGAAAAGGAGCATGTTGGGATTGGTGCCTGGACCTCTGTGGGGCAGGTGCCCTGCTGCTGGTGCTGGAGCCAACGATGGGGTGATCCCATGCATGCTCTGATGGCCTAGTAGCATGGCCCAGTGAGTGAGGGAACACAGGTGACTGATCCTCCAGCCACTGCTGGCAGCTCTGAGGGTGCTAGGTGAGGCTGCCGTTGGAATGATGCTGACAGAGACCTGGAAAGAACTAGGAAGTCCCTCTTCCCCTCCTCCCGCATTTCAGTTTTCTCTTGGAGATCCTCCGTGTTCAGTCTCCCACTGGTAGAACTGGACAGGAAGGCAGCTAGTAAGGGAGCTGGGAGAATGTGGTTTGCAGAGTTCTAGCTCAAGTTTCATAGAAAGATGAGCTTAGATCTGAGGGACAATCACAGTAGCCCTCTGTCACCAATAGGAGTGGGCCTTTGTCCTTGACCCTGGTCTGTACTTTCCATTCTTCCCTCTGTCCTGGCCCTGAAGAACTCCCCAGTCTGGTTTGTCCTTTGCTTGGCCCCCCTGGAAGGATGTTGCACAAAATGAAGATATGAGGGCTTTGGTTTCTACTTCATGCCAGCAGTATTTTCTCCACTCTTGCACTTCTGGAGGACCTGCTGAAGCGTTGGATGTTTAATTGAACGGAATAATATAAATTTGATTTGACTTTAAAATATATCATTAATTTGAACAAGATTCAAGAATATTGAGGCTTGAGAGAGACAAGGAATGAAAACGAACACATCAGAAAAGTTCAGCTCAAGCAATAGATGGCTGCATCTCCCTCATAATCCCTTATAAAGTACTTTGCTGTTTACAAGTCAGAACATTCTCATTCTGATTAATTTGAGGGATCTAATAAGGTCTCAAAATTGTCCTGGTTCACTTTTAAATGAACCAGCAAGCTGTAAGGTTCCCTTTGATCCATGTATGCAAATTAGTCTTTGAGGCTGATGCAGATGACAATGGAATTTTCCAACTGCACAGCAATATATGCTTAATTATACATGGTATTGTTAGAGACACCCATTTTTCATGGAATTATGAAGGTTTCATAACTTTGGCAAAGTCATTTAATGAAAGCCGTACTGAGATTGCGGCACTGATATTCTAAGTAACATCTCTAGTCATCAGTGATTGGGCTTTCTGGGGGTTTTAAATTTGTGATAAATACCTCCTTTTATGTCTAAGGGTATGTGCTTTATTAAACGCATTTTCTACTTGTCTGTGAAAGTTTTTGGCAAGATAAGCTGACTCAGTGGCTGATGTCATCACGTGCCCTCCAGCAATTAGCATGCTTTACTTTAGGAAATATTTGGGGAAGGAAGGAAAGAAGTAGAGAAAGTGTTTATAGGAAGAATGATAAATATTTAGGTTGATTATCTGTTTAAACAATTATTTGTGAAGTGCTGGAGCTGATAAACAAATTCTTTTTTTTTCTTTTGTATCCGGAACTCATTGACTTTCATATTAAGGAAATTGGAACAAATGTCCAAGTAAGATCACACCATGCTCTACTTTAATTTTTTAGGTTTATGCCCCGAGTTCCCTCAAATTACAGGATTTTTGGAATGTTTACTCCTCTTTTCTTATCTCCTGTCCTGGACACATACACTTCTTCAGTATTCTTTTGAATCCTCAAAGACTGTCACTTTTCTGCTGGGCTGGCAAGCATCATGCTTTTTTCCCCCTTTTTAATTAGATTTTCTCAGAATGATGGAAACAATGGTGGGATATGATTTGAGGTCAGGGTATCCCTCCATCCACTTCAAATTGTCTCGGCACCACAGATTTTTTTGTATATAAATTAGGCACTTCTGAGAACAGGATGAGGTCTTTGAGACCTACAGCTATGCTTAATTATAATACCTTATATTTGCATAATGTTTTAAAGTGCATTGTCTCCTATAAAGCCTCTTACCTCATTGTATTTTAATTGTATTGTTTAGAGGTCTGTCTCTCTTAATAGAAAGTGAGCTCCTGAAAGGCCAGAACTATATATATTTCTCATGTGGCAGGCCTGGTACCTGGCATATAATTAGTGCTTTAATAATCATTTGTTGAATATGGGGAACTTTTTCTACTAGTTTTACTCACAGCATTATTGTGAGTATTAGATGAATCATTAGATGGAAAAACCCTGATGACTGAGCCCTGGTACAGAGAGTGGAGAAAGGCTATTCCATTGGTTCTCTAAATAAATTCAGCTATTTACCTGAACAAATATATCATATGAGACTGAATGATATATGCATGACAATAGAAGGGGAGCAGTGGTGAAAGGATTTCAAAATGATGAATAATCCCTCAAAGCACTTATTTCTCTTAGAAGTGTAAGATATGTTAGGGTAATAGATTTACATTCATTATTAAATTTTGATTACAGTTAAAGCAGACTGCAGTGGAGTTTGTGTGGGTGAATGTTTAATCATCAATTTTTGACTGTAAACTCCAGAAGGCCAGCTTCTGTCATGATCAGCACTGTTTCCTCTGTGCCTAGCACAGTGCCTGGAATACTGTAGGTATCCTGCAGCAGGATTAAGGAAAATGTCTCAGAAGTCCTCAAAAACTCAAGTGGAAGTTTTTAAATCATCGGAGTCTAATGATTATAACAGTTTAAAAGCAGTTGTTCTCGAGACACTTTCAGGAAGACTGCATTAATGGGCCCAGTTCTTCCCTCCTCTCATATCCACGTCCTTTGCCACCTGACTTTGCGGTTTGTCCCATTGAAGAGGAAGAATCTATTTTCCTACCCCTTGGCTTTGAGTTTGGCCACGTGACTTGTTTTGGTCGATGAAATATTAGCGGGTCAAAGGCTTGGAGGGCAGACCAAAAGCTTGGAGAGCACTTGAAAATGAGGCTTATCTTCTTGTATCTCTACTGTTGCCATGAGAGGTATACATCTGGCCTCGCTCTCCAGCCCCAGGAGGAGGATGAGTGACATGTGGAGAAGAGCTGTACCAACACAACCAACCCGGGAACAGGTCAGCCAGTCCACAGCTGAGACTAGCAGAATTGCCCAGTGAAGTCCATTCTATATTATCTGCCCCTCAAGCAACACATAGAGTTGTGAGAGTATAATGACTGTTGTTTAAAGTCACTTAATTTGGGGTGTTTTTTGGCAGTATTTTTGTGGGAATGGCTAACTGATTTGTTGAAGTAATGAATGCTTAAATGATAGTGCATGGCCAGCTATTCTTAGGTACCTATTTCTTTTTCTAGCATCACTCCTCAGAATAAACCATCAGGCAATAAAATATGGAAGAAAGTGTCCAGAACTGTGAGTTAGGAGACCCAGGTTTTAACAGTGGCTCTGCTAACCTTACATGGCTTCACTGAGATAAATCTTAAAGTGAGGATAATTGTAGCAAATACATATCCCGACAATTTCATAGGAAGGGTATGAAGATGAAAACAGATGGTAGACTTTGAAAAACTGAATGTCCTCTGCTAATATTATTACTAAGTTTTATCATAATGACCAATATATCTGACCTCATCAGTGAATGAACTATTTCACAAAAGAGCATTTTTTCAGAAACTATAAGTTTACATGTGTAAATGCCATTATGTTTATTTTTACTTTTTGTAGCCTTCTTAAACATGGTATTTTGACATGATCATTACTTCTTAATGACTTGGGACTGTAATTTTGAATAGCAGTGGTTTTGCCACTTCATCAACTCCATTGTAAAATAATTAGGGGGGGTCTCAGATGACCGCTGATAACCTCCAGTGTCCTTTCTTGTTCTAATCTTGTTTCTTTATTGTGCTGCCATGCAGCAGAATATCTTTAGGGGCTATTGAAGCATGGAGGGCTTAGTAGTCCACTCACTGAATGTCCACCCTCACCCAACTGCTCTATGTGAACACTTCCACTTCTTCTGCCTGCTCTGTTGATCTCTTGTTCCTTGCCACTGGTAGACTTTATTTAGTTCTCAGTGGTTTCTGTATCTAATCCATCGCTTTTTTCTGGAGGTTATCTGGAGGAGACCAAACTATCTGTACATATTTCTAATATTATTACATTCATAGCTCTTTGGGGTACCTGTGCTGCACAAAAGTCCTTTAAACTAATTTTGGAGTCCCATGGGTTACAACTGGCTGAGGCTGCTGCAAGTTGGACCTCGGGGTAGATAAGGTTTTCCTGAATTGTTGGCCTCCCATCCACAGCGGTGTGTTAGTGTAGTCTTGAGTGTGTACCCCTTCATCTAGCTCCCTTCACTACACATTGTTTTATATGCTTTGCAGGGGAAACAAAGGCAACTTTTCAGACACCTAGTTTGCATTCCCTCTGCATGTCTCCTATTCAGCTTTCAGATGGAGAGCAACATTTTACATCCCGCCTCATGAAAATAAACGTGGACATGTTAATCATGGTTGAACCACTTCTGATGTGTGGTCCAGCAAAAGTTCTCCCAACATCAGTTATATCACATGGGGTAGTGGGAAGAATACAAATGTACATTCAGATAGACATGGACTCATGTATTGACTTTGCCACCTGTTAGCCATTCCATCTTTCCAGCTGTGCAATGATAAACCTCTAAGTTGTAGTTTTTCCCATCTATAAAATGAAGTTAATCATAGTTCCTCCTTTTTGTCCTGTTTTGAGGTTTAAACAAGGTATATGTAAGGAAGTGTATCACAGTGACTGGCAGATATAAGAATTCAATAAATGTTATCATTATTCATCTTATTATTAGTATTATTAATTGTAGAAATTTGTAAGATATGCAACAGCGCAAAGAAAACTTAAAAATAACAGAATTCTACCACTTAGAGAACTATTGTTAATATATAGACATATATATATTGTGTATGTGTGTGAGGGAGGAGTGTGTTTTTACCTAGCCCATTCTTTGTTATCCTATAAAATGGGCATTTCCCTAAGAAATTCTGATTAGAATTTTGCACCTCATTTGGGATTTCCCTGACCTGATTTTGGAGCAAAATATGAACACATTTTTTAAGCAAATATCTTCCCAAGAGACTAGGGGGGAAGGGTTCACAGTAAAATTACATAGAGCAATTGAAGGCTTCATTTCTTCCAATTATTTAGCTCAAATCAATGATATTTTCTAAACATGTGCTACATGGAATACATATAGCCATTTTATGTTTATCCTAGATAAAACATCAAGAGTAAAAATGCTCTAAATTTTGCTTTTGGCAGGGTTGTATGTCCAAAGGTCAGTAATTTTCCTGTGTGGGATGGTAGGGACTAGCTGTACAGAATAGTTAGGTTTTTTGATTAGGGACTGCTATCTTTCCCTTGGAGATACCCCACAGATTAGGCAGCCAGAAATCAAGTTAAATGCTCCAAAATGTCAAAGCTTCAGTTGACAAAGAAATCATTTTAGAATCCTGGTGTGAAGTGCAAAGTAGACTTTTCCCTGAAATTTTGACTAGAACTCACATCTGAAAACAAAAGACGCCAAAGTCCCCTGCGTTTTGAGTCCAGAGAATTGGCAATCTGTAGGAACAGTCACCTCCCCCCTCAGTCTGCCTACTGTGAGGCATGGTTTCAGCAGAACAGGTACCAACATTCCTCCCCTATTTGCTTGCTTCTCTCTCCATCAAGTAAAAAGTGGCTATAGGATATGAGGCCATCTTAGGAGGAGATTAGCAATTCATGAAAGGGCAGCCACTCCTTCCCCTCCTCCCCTTCCTGTGGGGCGTTCAGCTTACTCCTGTAAGACGGAAGGTGGCAGGACTGCCACAACCTCCTCACTTTGAATCTGACTGTACAATTAGCTCCTGGACCCAGATTACTGAGCTAGCAAGCCAGCAGAGTGTGCCGATACCCTGGGCTGGTGTTTCTGGGGCATAGGGTAATGGCAAGGCGGAAAGTCAGAACTGAGACGCAGAGTGCCAGGTGCTGCCAGCATTCCCACCCTTCAGCATGACAAGAGTGTGGAACTTTCCTGTGCCTGAGTGGATACCACAGAAGGTGGCTAGAATGTAAACTCTCTTGTATCCTCCACGAGGGCTGCCAGTTCAGTAAGGAAGTCCCATCAGCAAGTCACCGTGGGGAAGATACTGGGGAGGGGTGAGAAAGAGGCCAATTCAGCCAGATTTCCACTCTAGGGCACTCAGGGGCAGCCTCCCCTGGAGTCCTCTGAAGAACCAGTATACTGTTTCCCTTCAGAGAGCCAGCATTGTAAATTGCTGCCTCATGGAGAGAACCCAGGGCAGTCAGAGTTACACAGGACAACAGTGACACCAATAGAAAAGAGATGCTTACCTCACCACCATCACAGAAGGGAACTATAATTATAATCAACAAGGCAGAGGGAAGGCATTTCTCCCTTCTTCCCTCCACCTCAACCCTGAGGAGTCTGGGTAGAGAAGAGGGCAGCGTGTGAGAGCAGTGCCCCCTTATTTTGATATGACCCCCCATTCCAAGTCTCTGGAGCCACTAGTCAGCCTCAGTGGGAGGAAAGTTTGAATCAAATAATGAGATTGGATTTTTAAAATAAGTTTTAGGCTGTTTTAATATTAATTAAATATTAAATGAAAAAATATAACATAGTATATTATATATAAAATATAAATAATATAATGATCTTTCAGTGATTCACTTCCTGACTAGCAGCATTCACTCAACATTTTATCAAGTGTCTACGATGTTTGTTAGGTATTGAGCAAAAGTGTTAGGGATTCAGGAATGAATAAAACATGTAAATGCCTACCACTTACAGTGGATATTACTGGCTGTTGAACAAAATCTTTTTCCTCGTCTTCTAGAACACACAGCTTGATTACCTTTCCCAGCCTACCTCGCAGTTGAGTATGGTCATGTAACTAGTTCTAACCAATGGAATATGAATGGAAGGTATTGTCACTTCCTCCCCTAGGCAGTTCCATCATTATCTTTCCTTGTCAGCTGAATGCAGATAATTATAAGTCCCTGGGGATGCCAGAGCCACAAGATAGAATGTGTCTGAATCCTTGAATTGCCACATGGAGGAAAAGCCACCCACTGACCAGAAAACACACTTTGGACTATTACGTGAACAAGAAATAAACTTCTGTTGTGTTTGAATGGTTATGTATTTGGGGGACTACAGTTGATCCTTGAACAACACGGGTTTGAACTGCATGGGTCCACTTATATGTGGATATTTTTTCAGTAGTAAGTATTATAGTGCTACATGATTCATGGTTGATTGAATCTGAGGATGCAGAACCATGGATACGGAGGAACTGTGGATACTGAGGAACTGTGTATGTGAAAGACTGTCTATATTCAGATTTTCAACTTCATGGAGGGTCGGCGCCTCTAACTCCTGTGATGTTCAAGGGTCAACTGTATTTATTATAGCAATTCATCCTACCCTAGTTAAAATACCAGTGCAGTAGGAATTTTCCTTTTAATAATCAGAATTTTGGTTCTTTCCTGATTTGTGGATAACAGTTAGTTGTTTGACTCCTTTTTCACTTTCCTGCCTTTCTTTTTGTAGCTGGGAATAAAGTTACTGTGGGATTCTCTGGAGATATTGTAACAGAAGAGAACTGTATTTAAGTGAAATTATTAGAATCAGGTTCTGAACAGATCATTGATCTTTTTTTGCTATGGCTAAATTCTTTCTTAAGGCAAAGTAGCAGTTATCAGTAGACAAGAATGTCTATGCTTAGGAACAGAGATCACTGTAGAACCTGATCAAGGACCAACCTTGACATGGCTAACTCATCATAGGTCCTGGGTTTGATAGTCAGAACCTCTCCCTATTTTTCCCTTTTATGCTAAAAAATCCCCAGGAGTGTACTCTTCCACTGGCTTCAGGAGAGGAAAATTGTGGAATAAGGTGGGGGAAAGGGAGAGAAATTTACTTTGCCCAGGAAGGAAGTCTCTAGCAATTGACAGATAACCCTAAGGAGCCTGAAGGAAGTTCATCTATGCTTAAAAAAATTCAGCCAGGTCTCTCTGATAATAAAATGAATACAAAGTAGATGAGAATTTTTAGGTTGGAGAAGTGATAATTTTTTAAGATAGGAACTTTAAAATTGAATCAATAAATACTGATGTGTGTATGTGTATACACACATATATGTAAAGTTCATACATTTAGTTTATCGTTGCTTGACCTATTATTTTAAAATTCACTCTGAAAAGAAAAGAAAAGAAAAAAAAAATAAAATTCACTCTGTATGATATTTAGCACGTGTCTACATAGCATTTTTCAACAACTCCAAAGCACCTGCTGGGAAAATTTGTACTATGCTAAAATATATTTCATGAGAGAAGTTCTCAAGAGGAAATCACAAAAGAAATTAGAATAGCCAAAGTCTTTAAGAGAAAGAAAATGTCATAAATAGAGATACTGCAAAATCTTTTCCTCTTGACTCCCTAGTTCCGATTGGCATTTCCCCTTTCTTTACTGCTCCATCAGTGATTTATTTGAGGCTGAAGGCAGATGCCTGGATGATTTGTGAGGCCTCCCTAATGCCACGGTGATAGGGATCAATGATTTGCTCTAAGAAGTAGTAAAATGCATCATCTCTATTGAACAAACGATATTTCTAAAAATATTTTGCTAAGCATAGGAGTAAAACTTGAGATTTACTGTCAGGAAAGAAACATTAGAAAGTTAATCTATCTCCTGCATGACACGATTGGCATTTCTCTCAATCAAACTTTATCTGTCATTCCGTGTTGAAAGGAAACAGGTACCTCAAAAGATGTTTATTTCTAAACAGTTTTCTCCGGAAGAGGAAGAATTCTGCTTCATACAGTGCATTTTACTATATTACTCCTCTTTAGTATGAAGTTGAGGGCAAGAGACTACTAAGACTAAAATGAACCCAAACCGATAATTATGTACCGAAGCTAAGTGGCTAAAAGAAGTACTTTATGTGCAATTATTTATTTTTTCACTTTTTCTGAGATTATAATATGAATGATATACTCAGTGCAGAAAGCTTGGAAAACCCAAATAAACACAAATCAAAAAGCAATCACACCACCCAAAGAAAACCTTCTCATCTGTATTCACTTAATGTATATTTTTAATAGCTCTGCTTTACTTAAAACATTTGCAGGCCGTGGATTTCAAACCAGAGGCCAGAAACCTAGCAACTTGCTACTACTGGACAAGAGAATGGGGACATATTGAAAATGATAAGAGAAACAAAAGATTTAAAGAAATAAATCTACAGAAATCTGGTGAATGTATTTTAAAAATATTGCAAGTTAACTTGTGTTAGAGCTAATTGATACTTTTGCTCTCCTGGTAAAAATACATCCATATTTTACAAACAAAATGCATTATAATGCATCTAACTCCTGTATATAGTAAATATGGCTGTGATCACCCAGGAAATATTAGGAAGTTGGAAAATTACAGTGTTACAAATGTGACACATGGAATACAGAAAGAAATGGATTATTTATTTATTTATTTTTGGAAATGGATTATTTCGAGTATTACCAATTATTATAACTTGATAATGGCTGTGAAAGCTTTTTGTCAATTTTACTGTGCCCTGCAGATGCTATTATTATTGCTGTTAATTACTATTATTCTTACTAACTATGTGGAGAGGAAGTTAAGGTGGGAAAAGCTGAAATTACACAGTAAAATGTCCCCTGATTTTTTTTTTTAAAACACATTTATTGTGGTTTGGTTCCTGTACAGTAAACTACACATATTTCAGATGTACACTTTGATGAATCCTGATAGATGGACACACTTATGAAATCATTGCCACAATCAAGATAGCTAACATTTCCATCACTCCCCAAAAGGTGCAAATTTTGAACACCCAATTTATCCCTTCCCACCCACTTTACCCCCTGGTAACCATAAGTTTGTTCTCTTATGTCTGTGAGTCTGTTTCTGTTTTATAAATAAGTTCATTTGTGTCTCTTTTTTTTGGATTCCACATATGAGTGATATCATACGGTATTTTTCTTTCTCTTTCTGGTTTGCTTTACTTAGAATGACGATCTCCAGGTCCATCCATGTTGCTGCAAATGGCATTATTTTACTCTTTTTTATGGCTGAGCAGTATTCCATTATATACCACATCTTCTTTATCTGGTCATCTAAATGTTCCCTGATTCTGAGGAAGATCTAATGGCCTGAATATACAGTATTAGCAAGAAATATTTTAGGGTGGTCATGTAGGAGAATGATTCAGTTTGATCCTATGAATCCTCAGAGGTCAAGATAAAGACTTTGGGCAGTTTCCTTAATTAAAGAAATCACTTTAGAGAAATAAATATTAAATTAAATGATAATTAATAGCATCCTACCTTCATGAGAAAATTTCCCCTAAATTGCAGCAATTTTACTTTACTTTGGATGTCCCTCTATTAAAGCCCAGGCAGGGCTTTGGGACCATATTGAGTTGTTTCCCTGTTTGGAAAACATTTTGGTCTCTTAGTGTTGAGCTTTTCCCCCAAGTCAGCCTGTTAAGGTATTTCTTTCATGTTTTAGTTAGAATCATTTCCAGCCCTTGAAAAGCAAATACAGTATGTTTATGTCATCTAAGAAGCTGCTAGTTTTTTGCTTGTCACCCACCGATGTTAAAATTACATAATTTGTAACAGCCCAAAATGGCTGAGATTGCAGAAAGTTGAATTGTCTCTCTTTGAAAATGTAACATTATTGTTATCACAGGGCCTTTATTTTATGCCTCTGTATAAATCAGAGTAGGATAAGTGTCATAACAAACCATTCAAAAATCTCAGTGGCCTATTACAATGAGAGTATATTTCTCACTCATGTCACATTCAACTCAGGTAGGGAGTGTAGGTGCTTCTGCTCCACTCATTCAGGAATCTAGTCCCCTTCTATCATGTGGTATATAGATCTCTTCCACTTACATTTCATTCGTCAGAACTCAATGATATAGCCCATCCTAACTGTAATCCACCTCTATGCCCAGGAAAAAAAGAAATGTTTTGTGAATGCATAGAAGTCTCTGTGTCACCTCAAGAAATTGGAATAATATGCAATAGAAAGTCTAAACTCCGGTAGATTTTTTTCTTAAAGTAGAAATTTACCATTAAAATGAGACAAATGGTTCTGTGGTAAACATTTTGGTTTTGAGGTATTCCCAATATACATAAGTGCCTCTCAAGTTGGTTTTAGAGAGAGTCTATCAATTGCTGGGCTGTAGGGGCCCTTACTCATGATCATACATCATTACATGGCATGATATGGGGCAGTGCTTTCTGACCTGGGGTCCCCCACCCCTGAACATTTTCAAAATGGGTCCATGAACCCATACATAAAAAGTCATTTTCTGAATTAGCCACTGAACCAGGTTAGAGGACATTATATAATGCCCAAGAGTGCCATGCTGTTCTTTGCTAATGATACAATTCTAAGAATTGAGTTGTATTTCTTGGAGCCAATTTAAGAGGACTTATGGAAAATTGGAGGATGTTCAGAGAAGAGTGACTAGGGGAATGAAGGCGTTTCAAATCACATCATTCATTCAACAGTATTGAAGGCTTACCAGGTCCCATTCACTACGGTGCTGGAGATGTGGGGAGAACAACAGAAATAGTGTTTCTGCCTTCATGGAACTTAACAATAGTGATAATGAACAAGGAAATAAGTGTACGAGCATGTTAAATTTAGCTAGTTATAAATGCCTGAAGGAAAATAGAGTGATGTGCTAGGGAGTGTCTAGTAGGGATAGGACTTCATTAGATTGGATAAGTCAGGGAAGGTCTTTCTGAGGAGGGTGGGATATTCCGGTGGAGATCTGAATGATAAGGATCCAGCCACGCGGGAAAGAGCATTCCAGATAAAAGCCCTTATGTGGAAAAGACTTTAGTTTTCAAATAACAGAAAGGCCTTTGTGACTGGAGAGCCTGAGCAAAGAGGAGGAGTGACATGGCTGGGTTTATATGATTAAAATGGCGTTCTGGCTTCTGTGTGATGAGTGGGATGTTATGGATGCAAGGGTGGAACCAGAGAGACCTGTTATGGGCTGCTAACTATCAAGGGAAGAATGATGGAGCTTGTAGAAACTGTTAGCAGTAAGAAGGCAAAAGAAGTTGATGGATCTTTTTTGGAGGTTGGGTGTTGTTAGAGAAAGAGGAATCTACATTACATTACTCCTAGGTTTTTAGTTTGGACTATTGGGTGGAAATCTTTTGGGGATGTTGAATGGGGATTGATCCAGATAAACTTTAGGATTCCTTAAAACTTAAGGACACATGATTTGATGAAAGACAAAACAGGAGCTGGGTGGGGTATTGACCCCAGTGATGGGGACATGCTGAGCTTGCTCCTGGAGGCTCTATCCTGTCATGTTTTAACCACAGGCTCCCATAGGTACCATGGGTTCCGCACCTGCGGTACTTATCTGTAGGAGGCTGCGCTGTCTGCTGCATTAAAATAGAAAGTGGCTGTTTTGTAGATTGGAATACTCCTTCCACTTTACCCTCCTTTTCTGAGTCATGTGGCTAATTGCCATTCTTTTTCCTTGGTTCAAAAAAAGCTTAATCTCATGAGAAGTCACATTCTGACTGAAATACATTCCCTGCTTTTCTTATAGCTAGGGGTGGCCAATGAGATGTAGGCAAAACATATTGGGTGGGACCTATGAGAAGACTGTAAGAGGGAGAGTTCTGCTTGGAACACAGGTGTAATGGCTGGAGATAAAGCAACTGTCTTGGCGTAAAGCAAGTGTGACAATGGAAACAGGGAACTCAGGGACTCAGGAGGGCAGAGAAGAAAGGTGAAAGGAGCCCAAATCCCTGATGACAAATGGCCTATCCCCGTACTTCTTTTATGCAAATGAAAAAGAAACAGCTGTTTTGTTTAAAGCTCTTATATTTTAATTACTAGCAGCCAAATGCAGCTCCTCCCTAGCTGAAACTACTTTTTAAGACAACCTCTTCTAACTTCTTTGAGCTGCTCTGTGACAGGTTCCTTGGGCAAACGAGTTCGGTCAGTGCTGCCTGCTATATCCCTACTCAGGCGTTCCTCACCCACTCTGTTTCAAAATGCAACCCGCTCAAACTGTATTCCTCATCCTCACTTCCTGCTTCATTTTTTGCCATGTGACTTATCCTTATCTTGCATGCCATGTGATTTATGTATTTTATTTATTGCCTTCTCTTGCATCTCTCCCCACAATTTAGAAGTAAGCTCTATGAGGATTTTTGTCTATTTCATTCACTGCTGTATCCTCTGATCTTCTGATTCCTCCCAAACTATTCAGTTTGTAGAGAAATTAACAGGGAGCCTGACAGTGACCGTGACACTTCTGTTTCTCTTTCAGCCTGTATTCTTTCTCTCACTGTCACACACATACCTACGAACACACACATATTACATGTGTACGTTGTTACAAGTTGGCTTCCGTTTTCTTAGGCCCATGTCTTACTGGATTAAAACACATCTTAGAAATAAAGTTCAAAATCTAATTGGTAAGGAGGAGAAAGGACACAGTTTCCGATATTTCCCTGTCTCTTGTCTTGCCAGAGCTTCCTGTGTGATGTGAACTTGTTGGAGAATGGTCCTCATGTTCCTGCACTGGGCACTAATGATGACCTCGAAGATTATCTTGGTAGAGGTCAAATGATGAGGGGAGAGAGGCTGTCTGGCATTCTCTCTCTAAAGAGAGCTGGCAGCAAGTGATGCTGAGATTTGGGGCTGAAATTAATAGAGAAACTTGAAGAATCTTGTTCATGCCGCCTGCCCCCAATCCCATGTTAGCTGGTCTTGACACGTTTTCACTGCCCAGACTCTCTCTCTGTTGCTCTCTTGCCTCTGCGTGGCGTGAATTCAACAAGAATGAAGGTTTGCTCAATAAGACAAGGGACATTACAGAGATCACAAATGACAGCCAGGGCACTACATCTCCAGCTCCAGGGAAAGGAAGACGTGCTTACCTGGTCTGGGCATAGTGTGTTCCAGGGGTTGCGGAACCCCATGCAGTCAGGGCATTTCAGAACTGCCCTTGTTTGTTAGTGAGGCAAGATGGTTGGGAGGCAGGGCCTGGATCTAGCCCGGGGTGCTGAGGCTTTTGTTTGGGTTCTGCAGTCTTCACCCCTCCTCAGGGGAAATCCATTGGCCTGTCCTTGCCAGTCTCCCTCTCGTTCCTTCTTAGGACTCAATTTGTGCAGCTGTAAAAGGGAGATGAAAAGGTCTGAGATCAGCCCGCTCCACAGCAGTTTGGGGAAATGAATAAAAAAAAAATCTCACATTGACCTATTTCAATGATATATTGCTAGCTTAACACTCTTCTGAGATGTAGTAGCTTAAAAGAAAGCAACTTATTATTTCTCATGATTTAATGTGAGTATAAAATGAGTTAATGTATGCAGAACCCTGAGCCCAGTGCCAGGCACCGAGTTGGCACCCCATAAGTAGGTGTTACCCCTTATAATGCAGAGGATGACCTTGCCCATGAGAATGTCCTGAGGCTGTGTGCCATTTCCACGTTACGCAGTGGAGCAGCACAGGAGAACTTTGGGCCTGCTTGGCGCTAGGGCCTCTCCTAAAGTGTGTGGGGCCCCTGCCAAATATTTTGTGTGGGACCTCTATCTATGTAAGCAATTCAGTGAAAAGTGGATTACAAAAATTCATGGACCCATGTGAGATATAGCAGTTTATTGATGAAGATTGGGGATAGTGGGTAGAGATGCAGTATATACATATTTGTTTATTGTCAGATCAATACATGTGAAGATTCTTTCTCGTGTCCAGCTATAATCTCTACTTGCTCTGGTGGCTCTGGTGTAGGTACCCTCTATTAGTGTTTTTTATTGCCAGATGCACCATTCCTGGATAATATCACTTTTCCACCCCCTCCTTCCTTCATGGGAAAGAGATAGACTCAGTATCATGGCTCTTTGAAACCTGTTTATATTGGAACTGCAGAGATCTTACTGCCCTCCAGGTCCCTAGAACCCTTTACTTAAGGCTGACTATTTCATTACCTCTGACACTGCATCAGCCATCATATTGCCTTAGATACTGGCTTCCAGTGACTCTCTCAGATGTTGTTTACTGTACTTTGTTGATGCTGGACAGACTTATTCAAAATATGCAGGAAAGTGTGAATGATAAGTCATTTTCTGCTCATGTTAAATTTACCTTTCAGAAGTTTATAGTATAAAGGCACAAAGACAAATTGTTCAACTGTGTGTTCTCTTGAACTCTTTAGGCCATAATCACTGCATTCCTAGAGTGATCTCTTTCAGTGTCGATTAGCATCCTGGGTGTCAGTGGTGGGGGTGGAGAGGGTAAATATGCCTGCTGCTACCCCTGTAAACCAGAGGGGGTGGTTGACACATGTACTCACACATGTGGCTCAAGCTTCTTTCTGCTCTACCTATAATTTTCCCTCTCCTCTTGAATAGACTTACTGGCTGGAAAAATGAAGAAGGTTCTTATCAATAAGTTACAGCATTGACCTGGGATGTTACTAAAGTATAGTGAGGGAGTTGGGGAGGGAGTAGTTCAAGAAACTTAAATGAAAGGGGTATGTGTTTTTCTTATTAGCATTTGACTGTATTAGGTATCTGAGGAGGAAACTGGTTTATCCAGGGACTCTGGTGGTATAGCTTCTTAGAAGTGGTCTCCATTGCTGAGCATGGGAAAAAAAAAATACTAGAACTCCTATTTGTATTTACATTTGGCTAAAAAAAAGTGGGAAAAAAACCAAGAAGAAGCAAATTAAGCTTTTCTAGTATTTAGGGTTGCCAGATAAAATACAAGATGCTCAGTTAAATTTAAATTTCAGATAAACAACAATCCTTTCGTATAAGTATGTCCCAATGGGGTATACTTATACTGAAATAATTGTGTTATTTGTCTGACCAAATTTAACTAGGCAGCTGATAGTTTTATTTTCAAAATATGGCAACTCTACTAGTATTTAATATCCAGATGGACACAGATATCCACACTCAGCCTATATGTTACTTGGTTACCTCTCATATATCCTGAAGGAAAAGAGGAGTTGACAGTGGTCCCATGACTCATGTATGTGTTTTCAGGAAGCTGCCACTTACTGAAGCTTACATGTACCTGATTAAGGGCCTTATGGATAGCATCTGTTTTCTAAACATTATTATTATTACAGATATTTAGTTAAAGGTACTAGATTTTTTACAGCAGGTATTACCAAGTTTTAAAATGACCCTTACTTCTTCCATTTGGATCTATGTATCTCTGTGAGATCTTTCTCTTTCTCTCTTGTTTTTTCGCTGCCATAGCTTTAAAATCCAAGTTTCAAAATAAACTGAATTTAGCACAAGACTTTTGAACTAAGCTAAATTAAAAAATAAAAAAGCATGCTTGACCATATTGCTCTCAAAATTTTCATATTTTCCCAGTAAGAGCAAAAGTGACTTTTGTACTTTTAATAAATAAAGCAAAATTCAGCACAACTTTAAATAATACTGCATTTTCATTTTTAATGCTTTTAAGATTTTAATTTTGGGAGCATGTTTTGTAATGTGATAATATATTAGCCTAAGTACTTTATAAATAAAGGTACAGATACTTGGGGGTGTGCAAAAGTATTTTATATGGGTAGGATGCTTGATCCAAACAGTTTGGAGACCCCTGGCTTAAAGTACTGTTTTAGAAAGGGGTGGTGGTGGTGTGGATTTGTCTTAGTGGAAGTACCAACTCGCCTTAAGAAAAATTGTTTGTTTTTAAATTGCTATCAATAACACTATTGCGATTGGACAAACTGAAAAGTTTCACCAGATTTATATACTTTGATGCTCAAAGGAGAAAAGTTTGGAAGCCCTTTAATATCTATGTAAAATCTCCAGAAGAGTGGCCATGTTTCCTTGGGAGAGTAACTCAGAACCCTTTGTTGCAAAGACCTGGTGGTTTACAAGAAGACTTCATTCCTTAGTTCCTGGATGCCTTGCATTCATAGGGAATTTACCCAGTGCACTGTGCTTTTATACACATAAGGATACAAACTTCTAGTCATAAGATGAATCATAAGATGAGTAAGTTCTGGGGATTTAATGTATAGCATGATGATTATAGTTAACAGTACCGTACTATATACTTGAAAGTTGCTAAAAGAGTAAATCTTGTATGTTCTCATCCCTCCTCCCCAAAAGGGTAACTATGTGAGGTGATGGAGATGTTAGGTAACCTTTCTGTGGCAATCATTTCAGAATATGTACATGTATCAACTCATCAAATTGCACACCTTAAACTTGTAGTGTTATATATCTATCTCAATAAAGCTGGGGAAAAGAAGTGGGTGGGGAAGGGCAAATCTCAATAGGGGGTGAAAACCAAGTATGATTCCAGAAAATCTCTCATGGGAGCATTTGCATTCTGGGCTCTGGGGTTCTTCTATGGAGTGGGAGGTTCTGGAGGACACAGCCCAGCCTGGCAGCTATAGAAAGAAATGATCCCAGGGGCTGTATTCATTGCTCTGGATATCAGTGGCAGGCATCCAGGAGAGGGTGACATGATTGACTGCAGTGTCCAGAGTGACGGGCATATACTCATCACAGCCAGATCCCCCACCACACGTCAGAGCTGGAGCAGCAATGCCCTCACAACTGCAGCAAGAGAGGAGCCTCACAGCACGGGTGGCAGGAAGCTTGGCAGCCTCACGGATGTCTGCAGATACCTTTCACTTAGGCAGTTTGGCAGTGCAGTGGTGCATGGAGACAGCATCCTGGGTTTGCTTGGGAAATATTGGCCTTGGAAGCAGACTTCTCAGGTTGGAATCTTGAGACCAAGGCTTAAAACAGGGTGGGAAGGGCCATCGCATTTCCAGAAACCCTTCCCTTTTGCTGGCCAACAGATGGTGGCTCTAAATCCGCAGTGCAGTCAGGTTAGAAAAGAAGAAAGTATTTAGAGCGCTAGTAGAGCCATTATTTGAATAGTATGGAACATAATGGTTTCTTTGGTAACCAAGCCAGACAGACACCCACACAAAGTTAGAATGCCTTGGGCTCATTTCTGTTCCCCACCCCACCCCCTAATCCAACAAGATTAAAATAGTATAAAGAGAAAAATGAGATGCAGCAGCATTTCATGCAAGAAGGGATTTGTTCCCTGTGAGAATCCATTAATGACCCATGTTTTATCTTATGGACAACTAGGCATAGCAGTTTCTAGCTGTGAAACTCTTTTTGTAGTCACTGAGACTGTTTACTCTCTGCCCAGACTTCAGCACTTATATGTAGATAGGACACTGAGAAATAGGAGACAGGGAACAACGAGAAACATTTAACCCACTCTACTCTACACATAGTCTTAGTGCTGACCATGCAAAGGCAGCACATAAAAGGCAAAAGAAATGAGTTTGAAAAGAAACCCTTTGTCTTTCAAGAGCAACTTCTCTTCAGCTCTATGAGTAATTTCTCTTCTAGCTGACAAAGTTCCAAATCCTCCAGATGAGGGTTTAAAGGTGTCAAATAACAGGAGTCACATGCAAAGAGTTGAAAGGGAAAGACACTCTTAGATTCATGGCTCTGTCCAACAGAATTTTCTTTGATGATGGACATGCTCTAAATCTGCACTGTCCAGTGAGAAAGCCACTGACCACCTGAGGCTATTTACATTTTAATAAATTAAAGTTTAATTTAATTTAAAATGTAGTTCCTTGGTTTAAATTAAATGGCCATATGTGGCTAGTGACTACTGGATTGGGGAGTGTTGTTAGAAATTCAGAAAGAAAGGATGATTTTCATTATTGAAAAATCACCAAATGGCAATTTTATCTTTAATGCTTCACTTTACTATTTTTTTCTGGTGTCAGCGTTGCTCATCTGGAAGTCACCCCGTGGGTTACCAGAAGCAATGTTTTACTTAATAGTTCTAATAATAATGTATCTGAGGGGCTCCGAGCACTCCACAGACATCATCTCATTAATTCCTCCAAACTCCCAGTGGGACAGGTGGAGAGTACAGATAATTATGCTTAATTTTATAAAAGAGGAAAACAAACACTAGTCTAAAATGTAAATTATTAGCAGTGAAGGCCCTTCTGGAATCCTACTGTTGTCTTTTTTTGCTTCCTTTGTCATTTATAGCAAGAACTTAGTGTTTTCTCATGTCAGGAAAAAACATCCTCAAACATGTTAGGATTAAGTGAAAAAAACCACCACATCCAGTTATATATAGAATATTGTTTGATTAGCATTAGGCTAAAGCAGCTAAATATTTATTTCCTTCTCATTCCCACCACAAGACTTTGGATTGTACTTTACTTCTGAGTAACCAAGATAATTGGAATATGCTATTTGACTAGAGTAGCAAACGTTCCTCAACTTTTGTTTGCCTTCCTTCATGACTCTTGCAGGGATATAATATACTTTTTATTTTAGAAATATATTTCTTTATGCATGGTTTTTGTGAGAGTGACCTGGAAGCATAGAGATACGCTAACCAAAGATTCATAGGAACTGATGAGCTCCATGAACCCTCTTTATTCATACCATGGATATTTGTGAAGCCCCTAATATGAGTCAGTAAGTGTGCCTGGGACTACGTATACAAAGTGAGCAAAACCAGACAAGTTTCCAGCACTTCTGCTTAAGGAGCTGACAAATATTAATCAAATAATCAAGATAATATATGTATAACTTCATCTACAGCAGGTGCGATGGAGGAGGGGTTACCTGGGCTTGTAACGGGTAGAGCTGATACTGTCAGAGAGACCAGGGATAGTTTGTCTTGAATAGGGGGCCAAGAAGTAGAGGATGAGTAGGGATCAACTAGATGAAAGACAGAATGAAGAGAGCATTCTAGTTACAAGGAACAGCACATGCAAAGTCCCTGAGTTAACGTGGAGCATGGTGAGTAGGAGGGACTGAAAGAAGGCTGTTGTTGGGGAAATACACAGAGAGAAAGTGAGTTGGGTACCTGAGAGGGTTGGAGAGATTGGCAGAAGCTAGACCAGATAGCACCTGCAGACTAGTTTAAGTAGCTATATATTGTGAGCAATGGGTGCCATTGAAGGGTTCTTGGTGGGGGCTGCAACTCATGACTGAATTACACTTTCAGAAGATCATATTGGTTTATTGTGGTGAGTAGGGAACAGTTTGAAAAGTGATCATAACAAGAGGTAGTATGGAGCTGATTTAGAATTTTTTTTGCACCTAGATTTATTCTGAGGCTGTTGGGCAGCCTCAGAACTTGCACTTAACCACATTCTTCATCTATTACATGAAGTCTTTGGCCTAATGGGATGCCCTTACATTTCTGATAGAGCTCATAATAGCAATGGTAGGTGGGGGAGTGAGGAGGTCCTGGCCTACTGTGTTGCAGTAAAACCTGTGACTGATGATTTTAGCATCTTAGGGTCTTTTCTTTTTCCTTCTGTGTTGCTAGTTATCTGCAGAAAAGGTAAATACCATTATTTTCTTTTTCACTTTGATGTCTTGAATCCTTCAACATAGGCTGATTTGAAAGTACAATTTCAAATTCCTGTCCTGCAGGGTTTTTGTCTTACTGTGTTTCAGACTTTTGAGACCAACTACAAATCTAATACAAGGGTTTCTGGGTTCATGCTTGAAATATGATAATTTCAGGTGATTTATATAATAAAAAAGGAAAAATATCCTAAGGTTCTATTGTGCTTTTTTGTTTGTCTATTACAGTACCTGTTCATACTGAGTTGCATTACAGTTATTTACACACACACACATTACACTCTTTGTACAGCCTCACCTGCCTTCCCTTTCACCTCCTACTCATCCTTCAGATTTCATGTTATTATCACTTCTTCAGGGAAGGTTTCTCTAACCTCTCTAACTAGGATGCTTCCCTATTTTGTATGCTTTTGTGGCACTGTGATCACTTATACTAACTCCTCTGCTGTTTGACTAGTGTCTGCCTGCTGGATGGGGAGGTTGCTGGAGTCTTGGATCTTGCCCTGATTGTGCTAACCACTGGGTCCTCTGCACTAGCACAGTGCCCATCATAGAGGAGGCACTTACTCAGTGTTTGCTAATGAATGACTATACTCACATGAATGTCCTTGAGGTCAGGGAATTTTTACTTCCTCATTGACCTGCCTGTTTCTCCCAACAGTTGAAGAATTGATATAAGCTTCCATAAGTCTTGGAAACCAGGCCCCCATCTCACCTTGGTGCATGTTGGCTCTGGCAGCTACTGCAGCCCTAGGTGGCTCCTGTGGCCCATGTGGCATTCTTGGTACCAGGCCCCCAGCTTACCCTGGCACCTGCAGATTTCAGTGGCCCCAGGCAGCTCTTGTAGCCCTGGGTTCCTGATGGGCTTTTGAAAACTCAAGCTCCTGCACAACCTCTCTGGCTTCCTGAGAACCCAGACTACCAGCTGGGTTCTGGCCCTGGCTGGTTGCCGTGGCCCAGGCAGCTCACATGCCACCAGACTCCTGGCATATCCCAGCACTAGCCAGCTCCTGTGGCCCTGGGAAGTTCCCTCAGGTTCTCAATCAGCCCCTGTGAACCTAGGATCCAGGTGGGCATCTGTGAACTCAGGCTTCTGTTCAGACTGAGCACCAGGCCTATTCCATGGACCTAGTCATCAGGCTGGTCCCTGTGTACCCATGTACCAGGCCTACCCACCTGCTGACCCAGGCACCAGATCCACCTGCCTAAAGACTTTTAGCAGCAAGCCTTCCCACCAAAATGACGAGATGGCCCACCCAGAAGCTCTGGAAGGCTGACTTGTGAAAGGCTTTGCCTGCCAAGCCAGTTTGTAAAGATTAGAAGAGTTGTTTACTTCCTCAAATGTGCAGACATCAGTGTAAGGCCATAAGGATCGTGAATAATCGAGGAACCATGACACCATCAAAGGGAACTCTAATAAAACTCTAATGATTGGTTGTAAAGAAATAGAGAACTATGAGCTGTCTGACAAAGAATTCAGAATTACCTCTTAAAGAAATTCAGTGAACTACAAGAAGACACAGATAGACAACCAAATAATTGTAGGAAAACAACACATGACCAAATGAGAAGTTGAACAAAGAAACAGAAAACATTAAACATAACCAAACCGAAATCCTAGAGTTGAAGAAAATAGCAACTGAACTGAAGAATTCAATAGAGAGATTCACAAGCAGACTTGACCAAGCAGAAGAGACAGTTAGTGAACTTGAAGACAGGTCATTTGAAATCATTCAGCAGATAAGCAAAATGAAAAAAAGTAAAGGTAGTCTATGTGAATTAAGGGACACTATTAAAAGAAACAATCCATGCATCATTGGAGTCCCAGAAGGAGAAGAGAGGGAGAAAGGAGCAAAAAGCTTATTTAATATAATGGCTGAGAACTTTTTAAATATGGGGAGAGATTTCAACATTCAATTTCATGAAGCTAATAGGTCACCCCAAAATTTCAACCCAAAATGATCTTCTCCAAGATACATTATAATAAAACTATCTAAACTCAGACAAATAGAGAATTTTTAAAGAAGCAAGAGACAAAAAAAAAACAAAAACAAAAAACAAAACCTCACATATAAGGGAACCCCCATAAGTTTATCAGTGGATTTCTCAGCAGAACCTTACAGTCCAAGAGAGAAGAGGATGATAAATTCAAAGTGCTGAAAGAAAAAAACTACCAATCAAGAATAGTTCATGCTGCAAAGTTGTCTTTCAAGAATGAAGGAGAGATAAAGACTTCCCCAAACAAGCAAAAGCTAAGGGATTTTATCACCACTAGAGCTGCCTTACAAGAAATGCTGAAAGGAATTCTTCAAGCTAAAATGAAAGGACACTAATTAGTAACATGAAAACATATGAAAATATAAAACATGCTGGTAAAGGTAAGTATATAGTCAAATTCAGAATACTCGAGTAATGTAATATGGTGGTATGTTAATCACTTAACTGTAGCATAAATGTTTAATGGACAAAAGAATTCAAAATAATTTCAGCTACAATAATTTGTTAATGGATATACAATATAAGAAGAGGTAAAATTATGACATCAAAAGCATGTAATATGGAGAGTAGTGAAAGGGTAGAGTTTTTCTATGCAAGTAAAGTTGTTTTTATCAGTTTAAAACAGAATGTTGTATCTAAAAGATTTTTTTTGCAAGCTTCATGGTAACCACAAAGCAAAACCCCACAGTAGACACATGAAAGATAAAGAGAAGAAAGTCAAAGCATACTAGTATGGAAAATCATCAGTTTACAAAGAAGTCAGCAAAAGAGGAAGAAAGGAACAAGGAAACTATAAAAGAGCCAGAAAATAACTAATAAGATACCATTAGCAAGTTCTTTTTTTTTATTAATAATTACTTTAAATGTAGATGGATAAAGTTCTCTGATTAAAAGGTATAGAGTGGCTGACTATAATAAAAAAAAAAGACCCAACTATATTCTGCCTTCGAAAGACTCACTACAGCTTTAAGGACACACATAGGCTCACAGTAAAGGGATGGAAAAAGATATTCATGCTAAAAAACAAAATAGAGCAGGGGTAACTATACATCACTTTAATAGAATGAAAGATAAAAATCATATGATCATCTCAATAGATGCAGAAAAAGCATTTGACAAAAGTTAATATTCTTTCATGATATTATCTCCAAACAAACTGGGTATAGAAGGAACATACCACAACATAATAAAGGCAAAGCCCAAAACTGACATCATACTCAGTGGTGAAATGTTGGAAACTTTTCCTCTAAGATCAGGAACAAAACAAAGTTGCTTGCTCTTACCACTCCTATTCAACATAGTACTGGAAGTCCTAATCAGAGCAATCAGGCAAGAAAAAGAAATCAAAGGCATCCAAATCAGAAAGGAAGAAGTAAAATTGTTTCTGATTGTGGATGATATGATCTTATATATATAGCAAGCCCTAAAGACTCCACCAAAAAACCTATGGAATTAATTAAAGAATTCAGGAAAGCCGTAGGAGACAAAATTAACATAAAATCAATTGTTTTTCTATTTAGTAACAATAAACTGTGTGAAAAAGAATTAAAGAAAACAATCCCATTTACGATATCATCAAAAATAATAAAACACTTAGGAATAAATTTAACCAAGAATTTAATCAAAAGATCTGTATAGGGAAAGTTACAAGAAATTGATGAAAGAAATTGAAGACACAAATAAATAGAACAATATCCTGTGTTCATGGATCAAAAAAAATGATGTTGTTATTATGTCCGTACCACTGCAAACCATCTATAGATTCAAACAATCCCTATCAGAATTCCAATGGCATTTTTCACAGAAATAGAACAAACAACCCTAACATTTGTATGGAACTGTAAAAGACCCTGAATAGCCAAAGAAATCCTGAGAAGGAACAAAACTGAAGGCACTACACTTCCTAATTTCAAACTTTATTACAAAGCTATAGTAATCAAAACTTTATGGTACCAGTATAAAAACAAGCACGTAGATCAGTGGAACAGAACAGAGAGGCAGAAACAAACCCACATATGTACAGTCAACTGTTTTCTGACAAGGGTGCCAAGAGCACACAATGGGGAAAGGATGGTTTCTTCAGTAACTATTGAAGTTACTGTGGTGTGGGGAAACTCAATATTCACTTGCAAAATAGTGAAATTGGATCCCTATTTTTACACCACTCACAAAAATTAACTAGAAGTGGATTATACCCTTAATGTAAGACCCATATCTATAAAACTACTAGAGGAAAACATAGGGGAAAAGCTCCTTGACATTGGTCTTGGCAATGATTTTTTGATTATGACACCTCAAGTGCAAGCAATAAATGTAAAAATAAAGTGGGACTACATAAAACTAAAAAATTTTTGCACAGTGAAGGAAACAATCAGCAAAATGAAAAGTCAGTCTACAGAATGCGAGAAAATAATTTTCAAACCTTCAGTCTGATAAGGAGTTAATATCCAACTTATGTAAGGAACTCATACAACTCAGTAGTGAAAAAACGAAGCCATCTGATTTAAAAATGGGCAAAAGATTTGAATAGACATTTTTCCAAGGAAGACATACAAGTGGCCAACAGGTACATGAAAAGATGCTCAACATCATTAATCATCAGGGAAATGCCATTCAATAGCACAATGAGATACCACCTCACATCTGTTAGAATGGCTATTATCAAAAAAACAAGAGATGAGAAGTGTTGGTAAGGCTGTGGAGAAAAGCAAACCTTTGTACACTGTTGGTGGGACTATAAATTGGTGCAGCGACTATGAAAGCAGTATGGAGGTTCCTCAAAAAATTAAAAATAGAGCTACCATATGATCCAGTAATCCCACTTCTGGGTATATATTCAAAGGAAATGAAATCAACATTTTGAAGATTTATCTGTACCCCCATATTTGTTGCAGCATTAATCACAATAGTCAAGACATGGAAACAACCTAGGTGTCCATCAATGGATGAATGGATAAAGAAACTGTGGTATATATTTATAACAAAATGCTATTCAGCCATAAAAAGGAAGGAAATCCTGCCATTTGGGACAGTAGGGATGGACCTTGAGGGCATTATGCTAAGTGAAATAAGACAGACAAAAAAAAAGACAACATTATGTTCTCACCTATATGTAGAGTCTAAAAAAGCTGAATTCATAAAAATAGAGAGTAGAGTGGTGATTGCCAGGGACTTGGGAGTTGGGGAAATGGGGAGATAGTGGTCAAAGGGTACAAACTGCAACTTTAAGTTGAATAAGTTTTGGAGATCGAATGTACAGTATATGATGATTATAATTAATAATACTGTATCATTT
The DNA here is from genome assembly GCF_009834535.1 of Camelus ferus. Taxonomy (NCBI): domain Eukaryota; kingdom Metazoa; phylum Chordata; class Mammalia; order Artiodactyla; family Camelidae; genus Camelus; species Camelus ferus. Next base: position 23,363,867 of record NC_045732.1, read on the forward strand.
ATATTCTTGAAAGTTGTGAAGACAGTAGATCTTAAATGTTATCACCACAGTAAAATGGTAATTATACTGCAGTGATGGAGGTGCTAACTAACCTTACTGTGGTAAACATTTCACAATATATATGTGTATCAAATCATTGCACAGTATACCTTAAACTACATATGTTATATGTAAATAACATCTCAATAAAGCCGCAAAAAAGAATTGATTTAAAACCTGTATTATTGATTTCAGCTATCTCACATGTAATTTTCAGCAGAGATGCCAATATCCAAGTGGGTATAGCTTGCCATTTATTATAAATATATTATAGTCCGTCTAAAAGGGGAACAAGATACTGAACAACATAAAATATACAGGAATATAGTGAAATCCTTAAAAGCCTGGATTCTGAAGCTAAACTATTAGGATTCAAATCACAGTTCTGGTGCTTACTAGCTGCATGGTCATGTGCAAGTTACTTAACCTCTCTGTGCCTTAGTTTCCTTATTTGTAAAATGGAGATAATGATTTCTGCCTCAAATAATGCTATGAGTTGTAAATGAGTACATTTATGTAAATCATTTACAGTGATGCCTTGCATAAGTGTTAGCTGTTGTTATTATGTGACTGTTATTAGGGAAAAAAAGACTGGCTATGTCATGTTCTTTAGGCCATAGAGCAAAAATGTTCCAGTTCCTCCATGGCTCCATTTGTTTTTTTTTTTTAAGTTGAAAATGAGGAGCTCTACAGTGTTCTCAGTTTATCCCTTTTCTCAATACACTGATTTGATTTTTTTCAGTTCCCACATTTTAATATCATGCACATGGTAATGGAATTGTATTGTTTTTCCCACCAAAGTTTACTGCAAATGCTGGGAAGTCAGTGATAACTGAGGATACTGAGATGACACTGATAGTATCAAATTATTTGGGAAGTTTTAAAAAAAGGGTGTGGGTGGGCCCCACGGCTGCTGAATTAGGTTCCCCAGGGGAAGTGAATGGGTGTGTATGTGTGTTTGGGGGCATGTGGAAACCACTGGGCTAGGGGCAACAGGTCTATGTATGTGTATTTTAAACTTTGTACTGGAGGATAATCTATATATATGTACATAGAAAGGCACATATGCATCATAAGTGTACAGACTGAATTTTCATGAGTGAACACACCCAAGTAACCAACACCCAGCTCAGTGGTAGAGTGCATGCCTGTCCTGCATGAAGTCATGGATTCAATCCACAGTACCCCCATTAAAAATAAATAAACCTAATTACCTCCCCCTCAACAAAATTTAAATAAATAAATAAGTAGAAATAAATAAAATTTAAAAAAGAAGCAGAACATAACCAGCAGCCCAGGAGCCCTTTCCAATCACTAATCCACCGACTTTAAACTCTGTCCAGACTTCTAACACCATAGATTAGTTTTGCATGTTTTGTTTATTTCAAGTCATACAGTACATACTCCTGTATCTGGCTTTTATCTTCAATATCATGTATGTGTGATTCCTCCATACTGTTGTGTATAGTTGTATATCATTCATTCACATGATGTATATTACTTTATTGTGTGAAAAGGTATTTCCCCTTCTATTGTTGAGGGACATTTGGGTAGCTTCCCAGTTAGGGGCTCCTAGGTGCTGCTGTGAGCATCCTAATACATATTTTAGTGCACATATGTGTGTCTATTTGTTGGACCTATGCCTAAAAGTGGAATTGCTGGATTGTAAGGTATGTGGATATTCAGCTTTAGCAGATTTTATGTGCATTTTTTAAGCGCTAGAGGTGATTCTGATTCCTGGCCAAGGCTGAGAACCACTGATCTATAATATCTACCCAAAAGGAAGGTTTAAAGCCACACTATCAAAGCCTGGATGAGCTCATTAAAGATGTAATATTAAGAAGATGAACTACAAGGATCATCCATACCGCCTCACAGATAATGCCAGTATCTGTGGCTTCAGTAGTTAGCTTGCCATTTCCGTAGGGGGTTAGGGTGGGTGGGTTAATGCTAGATACTGGCTCTCATTTTCTTTTCTCCCTTGGTTCGACCCTGATTTCTCTCAGGTTCAGCAAAGTGGAATGCCAACAGAGAACTGAGACTGAGAGAAAGCATTGCCAAGTACCGTTAATTATTAATGAAATGAATTTGCATCAAACCAGAGGGGATTAAAGTGGCTTAAAATGAATAGCAAGTTCTTGATAAGGCTTTCCCTATTCTCAGGTGACTGGAATGATGCACTCATGTTGGAGCACATTAATTTAATAGACGCCCTGCTCCCCACCCGGTGCAGCTTGGAGCTGGATATAAGCCCAGCCAGGGGACAGCAGGCTCCGAAGCAATTTCTGCTTATGTGGCTACGGTGAAACGAAGTGATGTGAATACCATGTGGTCGGCTGAAGAAATGCTTTAAACATACCTCAAAGCAAAACATCCTTTCACTACCCCAGCACAAACGCTGGGGAGAGAAAAGGACATGGCTACAGCCTCAAGCAGATCTCAGTTCAGACCCCAGCTCAACGTTACCATACCCTATGCCTATGATCTTGCAAATTACCTAACCTCTCAGAGCCTTTGATTTCTTTATCTGTAAAATGGGCTAAGTAGACATACCTTAAGGGATCATATGTAAAGTGCCAGGCTCACAACAGGCACCCAGCAAATAGCAGTTATTATTGCTTATGGTGCTGGAGGGAGACACTGTTGAGAATATACTTCTGTGGTGGGAGAGAGAGACCAGCAGAGAGAAGGTGGTGTTCTAGAAGCTAGTCTTTGGACAGATGGCAGGCCCATATTGAAAATGGAAATGTTTCCTGCTGCTACAGATCCAAGGAAAGTCTTTAAGTCTGTGCAGAACATAAAGGGATTGGCTCCCAGAATTTTCTATTAGTTCATTACACACACAGGCACATAACTGTGCCAAGGACATGTGGAAAGCTAACTCAGCTTGAAGGCTGGTAAGAAGGTCAGGGTGCCTCAGCAGGGCATTCTGGACAGGTCAGGTTTATAACTAAGATATCCCTTGCGGGACACTGTCCTCACGCAAAGAAAACTCACCTAGGTGGCCATTTTCTGCTCCATGTGTCCTCAACTTCTCCTTGGCCACAGCTGACTAGACCATAGATGAGTGTGAAAGCTGGGGCCCTTTCGTCTATCTTGCTCACTTACTCATCTTTTAAGATCTAGTTCAAATATTATAATTTATAGAAAGCTTTCCCTAAGTGTTTAGGTCAGTAGGACAGAATTGACTGAGACAGAGTTGTGATAGGATAGGAAGAAACCAACAGGCAGGGATAGACTGATTATCATCCAAGCCCTAGACACCAACTGACATGGAAAGAATGACAGTAGCAACAGTGCAGCATTTACTGAACACTTATTTTGTGTAAGGCATTAGGCTCGACAGTTTTCATGCATGATCTCTTCTGTTAACCCATTAAGGAAGGTACAATTACTTCCCGCATTTTAGAGATGAAGAAATTGAAGCTTCATGTAATTCAGTGACTTTCCAAGCTTGAAGCAAGGTCAGATCTCGTTGTTTCTAATCTCAAGCCCTTTAACCACCCCCCTACACAGCCTCACCATTGGTGGACAACAGTGCCAGTGTGGCATGAGAGCTGGGAACTGCTTTGTTGTTCGGCAGAAACCGTGTTCAGAGTGAGCATGGTACCATTTCTTGTATGCATTCCTTGTATTTGGTTATTTAGACTGGATTATTTCAAGTTGTGAAAACAAAAATCAATCTTGTTCACTTGATAGCAATGCATTTGTTTCGTGATTAAAAGGTCATTCTTTTATGTTTAAATAACATAATTCAATGAAAGAAATTCTTAGAGCAGCATTATTAGACCCAGGACCATATAATAAACATTTGAAAAGCACTTGGTATTTTAAGAAATGGCCAAGTCATTAACTGATTAGTTAAATACTCCTTAGGTGGTGGGTGAGTAATAGAATAATCTCTGTTTTAGGGAGAAGTTAAGGAGACCCTAGGAGGTTAATATGTACCCAGGTTCCCCACTGGAAGAGATAACACAAGGCTTAGAATTCAGCATCACTAACTAGTTTTCCAACCAGTTCCTTGGTATTGAAAAGGAGTAACCCCTGGAGTGGCTGCATACATTACAAAACTGCTTAAATACTTGAACTATATGCCCTTTGGAGTTAGATTTACAGAGAATTCAATACTGTCTTCAATACTCCCATCCTGTAATTTTAATGTTGGTAAATTTCCATCAATTCATTCCTTCAGCAAATATTTATTTTGTAATTATTATGCATAGATACTGGGTTCCATTCTGGAAACACAACCCTGGGCAAGACAGAGCTTACATTGGGAGGTGAAAACGAGTAAACTGCAGTTATGTGGGGCTGATGAGAGCCATGGTGAATGCACACAATGAAGAGGCGGCATATGTCTGTGATGCGTGAAGCTTGTGTCTGCTAAAAGAGCAGTTTTACTGTCCCAGACTCTTTTCTACCAGTAACCAGAGCTTAGAACCCTGTAGACCAGTGGTTCTCAAACTTTGGTGGATATAAGAATCACCTAGGAGCTTAGTAAAATACGAAGGCCCAGGCCCTGCCTGACTTTAACAAGAACGGGCCTCTGTGTTCTTCATCAGCTCTCTAGGCGATTCTGACACAAATCTGTTTGAGAACCACTGCTCTGGACTAACAGTACACCGTTTCTCTGCATGTAGTACAGTTGTCCCTTGGTATCTGTGGGACATTGGTTCCACATACCCACATCCTGTCCTGTGGATACCCAAATCCCCAGATGCTCAAGTTCCTTATATAAAATGGTGTGGTGCAGAGTCTTCTGTGTCTGCATGCTAAAGCCGTGGGTCCAGAGGGTCAACTGTATGACATGTGTGGCAGTTAAATTCTTTTCTGTGTTTTCTTTCTGGAATATGGAATAGGACCTGATACAGGATATCTGATTTCAAGAGACTTTGGCTTGTTTGAAGCTGAATTACTCAAAGTGGGAAAATAAAATTTTCTGTCTCCTTTCATGTTGGTTACCTTGTCCCTGACCTATATCTTTGGCTTACTGCACTCATTTTCTTTGAAGTTGTTTTCTGAGCAGAAAACATTTTATTGAAAAGTGCTCTTATGAATTCAAAAGGTGGGATTAAGTAGGAAATATCAGCACTAGAACGGAGACAAATACTTGATGGAAGACAATATTCCCTTGGGGGAGAATCCTCATTTCCTGTTTCTTCATTGCTTTTCCATTTCCACTGAGACAGAGTTTAAATGAAAGCTTTCCATTCATGATTGTGTGACTTAGGGGAAGTTGCTTAACCTTTCTGTGTTTCCACTTTCATCATCTGTAAAATGGAGATGGTGATAATGATAGTAGCTATCTCACAGGGTTGTTACGATGATTAAGTTAACAAATGAAAACACTTAGAACTGGAAACCTAGTAAGTGCTCAGTAAATGTTCCTGCTATTATTTTTTCCATCATACCTTTTAAATATCTCATTCCTCCTGGTGCATCTGTTGTTTCCTTTCTGGATTATGTTGAGGGTAAAGACCAAAGGGTTCTGTCAAGATTAATTGAAAAAGAATTGGGGCCTCATAAAGGACTAAAATGAAATTAAACTAGCCTCACAGTTACTGCCAATCCTTTTTTTTTTTTATAAACATACAATGTTTAGAAACTGGGGAAAAGTTTAGAAACAGAACCTGTTGTCAGCCAAGGGCAATGTGAAACCATGCATGAAAATGGTGGGCCAAAGACCACCTGTACTGATTCTGCAGAACTTCCCCAGAGGAGGCCAACAATCTCCTAGGAGCTGTGCCATGGACCCTGCCCCCTCTCCTAACCTTCTCAACACGTGGCAGAGGCCCTAGCTGAGAACCACCTATATAGACTGTGGACTGTATTTAGAGTTGGGATAGGGGGATGCTTCTGAGGTAGAACTTGAATTTCAATAAGGTGTCAGTATTTCCAGATGCACAGAAAGCTGCAAAAATAGTACAGAATCCCATGTATCTGTCCTCCAGCTTTCCTCAGTGGTGACATATTACACAGCTGGAGCATAATATCAAACCCAGAAATTGACATTGGTACAACACTGTCAACTAGTCTACAGATGTTCAATTTTTACCGTTTTTACACACATTTGTGTGTGTGTCTGTGTGTGTGTGTATGTATGTGTAGTTCTTTACAACTTTATTCCATATGTGGATTCACGTAACCACCATCGCAATCAAGGTGCAGAACTATTCCATCACCACAAAGTAACTCCCTTGTGCAACCCCTTTATATTTGCATTCATGCCCGGCAAATGCCAATCTGGTCTGTGTCTCTATGGCTTTATCACGTTGAGAAGATTGTGTAAATGAAAGCATACAGTTTGTAACCTTTTAAGAGTGATTTTTTTTCATTAAGAATAATGTCCTTTAAATCCACTTAGGGTGTTGCGTGTGTGGATAGTTTGTACCTTGTTTTTATTGTGGAGTAATATTCCATTATACGGATGGAACAGAGTTTATTTAACCATTATTTCACTCCCTCCTGTTTTTAACTCACATCTGTTAGTCTTTGAGGTGCTGATTTTCTATTATAGCTCCTACACCTAAGCCAGTATGTAATTCAGTGCATTGAAATGGGATTGTAGCATATTAGAATTAACATAGAATTTATATTCTAGTGCCTTCTCAGCTATGGAAATCTTTTCAGTAACATTTGGGTAGCTTTTACATATCTTTGAACTACAGAATGGACAGTATTTTCAATTATGACTAGTTATTTTAAAATCTTTAATTCCCATCATAGATTCATGACTTTACATCTGCCTTTTTTCTTACTTACTCATATATATATCCTGTATTTGTGGGATGATACCGATTTTTTAACATTGGGTTCTTTATCCAACATGATAATAATATTTTAAATAATTTTACTTTCTATTGCTACTAATGGAAATCAGACTCATTATAGAAGTTTCCCATGATCAAGGAGAAGAAAGTTTAAAAATCACCTGAAATCCTATCACACAGGAAAAACTGCTGTTTAATATATTATTGTAAATCCCTCCAGGGCCTTGAGAACATTTGAACTTTCTATTCCTCAATATTAAACTGCCTATCCTCTGGACCTCACTCGGTGAGCAGAGTTGGAGTGTCTGCACCCTGTGCTTGAAGCTCTGAGATATGACCAAAGGAACCTGAGCCGTGTGCTCACGCCATCTTTATGACCCAGACTTCTGTGTTGAGCAAATGTGCATCTTCTTTCCTAACTGATAAGCTGATCCGGAATTTGCAGAAATCTCAATAAATCACTTTATATCCTCCCCCTACCTTTACTTTGCCCAGAGACTCGGGGCAGGGCCAGTCCCAAGCTGACATCCTTTCCTGAGAACCCCTTCCTGGTCCTGCTTGGCCTTCCGAGGTAAAGCTCCCAAGCTGAAGTCACCCATATTTTCCATGTCTCCATAGTCATCCCACCAAGGGACAGGATCCAGCAGCAGGAAAAAAACAAAACGGCTACCTATGGCATTCCTTTTATGGAACACTGGTCTGTTGGATCCTAAAGGGGACCTTCCTCAATGTCTGGCCAGAGTTCTCCCCCTTGAGGTCAGAGGGAAGAGAAGAGGGCTATAGCTTGCCTGCCTTTCCTTCCCCTCAGCGATGTGCTGGAACACAGGTACGATGGCCTGCAGGTGGTGAGAAGTCCATTCCTGGCTTGTGGGATAGGTAACTTCTCCCTCCTCACTAGCATCTAGGGAGATCCAGGAGGGCGGGTGCGCTCTCCCATCCCGTCACTGCTATGTTGCTCAGAGATGTTCAGCAGTTATTGTGGGCTCGCTTGGGCCCTTCTCCCACTCCAGAAAGTAGATTGAAATGTTCAGCTGACATTATTGCAGGGATGGCCTTGAATCATCTCTAGTTTAGAAAAATAATGAAATTGATCACCAACTTGTTGCTAATACTGGTTACAAATTTCTAGGGCACATCCCGCAGTTGATCCTGGCACATCAGTGTGTCTAGGCTTTGTCATTTCCCAGGCCTTGCCATCCTTTAGAACTGCATATTTTCTGCATTCCCAAGCTCTGTTGTCTTGGTCCATCACTTGAATTGTGACTGTCTTCACCTTACTGATCTTGTCAGCCTCTGTTCTGGCCCTCTGTTTAATCCCTTCATCATATGACTGAGAGTGGTGTTTCTGGAGGGGCCGCCCTTTCCTGATCCTCCCTGGCTCGCCAGTATTACCAGGATGAAACCCAGGGAAATTTTCTGGGGAAACTCTATGCTCCCATAGCTCCTTGGGTGACCCTCTAGTACAGCCATATCAATAGTTAACTTATTGTCATCTCCACCCCACCCTCATCATCATACTGCAGGTATTTTGAAAAAGATTATGTTTTATTCGGTCTTGCATCCTTAGTGTCTGAATAGAGTAGATGTTCAACACATATTTGCTGAATCAATCAGTATAATTAAAAGCCTACACATGTTTTTGTTTTTTTGTCTTAAACTTGTTTTCATATTTAAAATAAAACTCTTTCTCAATATTTTTGTCAAATCGATCACATTACCATAATTTTTCTTTTTGCTCCAGTCTGTTTTCCCCCCTCTCAGAGGATATCTTCATAAGCATTGCCACCAAATAGCATTTCTTTTAGGTGAGTCTGTTGAAAATACAATGTGAGAAAATTTCCAAACACATATTATGAGCTGACTCCTCTTGACAATCATGATTTCTCTCATCAGTTTCAAAATATGAGTATCATACACATGGTTGGATGATTCTTCAACACTGATAAAACTCTATCATTGAATTTCATGGCCCAACTTCGTTAATCCCTGAGCAGGTTTTATTAATTATTCTTTCACATTCTCTCTGCTGGGCTTTCTGCCTCTTGTAAACTGGTTTAATCTTCAGCTCTTTAAAAGCGCTATTATTAGGGCTACTTGTAATGACTTGCTTTTGTCACACCTGGGTTTGTCTTTTACTTCTGCTTTTTAGACTGTGCTGCAGTGCTTCCCAAAATCACCTGGAGGAATTGTTAAAACACGGACTGCTGGGCTCCACCCCCAGGGCTTCTTATTTGGTAGGTTTGATTGGGGCTGAGAATGTACGTGTCATAGCAGGTTCCCAGGTGATGCTGATATTACTGATACGCAACCCACGCTTTGAGACTCACTGCTCTACTAGCTTGAGTAGCACTGTTTGATAATTTTCACAGCCGTAGCCACTCAACTGATGCTTGTTGATTCTGCCCCATTTGGCTAGGAAGGCATATGAGGACGTTAGTTGGCTTAGTACCACGTGTCTTCACGACTGATTCAGTATGGCTCACAGACTAGGGCCTTTTGCTTAGTGTTCCAGCTCCCGTGTTTTACCTTCCCAGATTCCTTGTTGGGCACACTGTTTCCTCTGGGACTATGGTACTTTGATTTCCCTTGCTCATTTCCTTCTGGAAGCTGAAGATCAGACCGTAAGTTTCTTTTCCACATCTGGGCATCTACTGGCTTGCCTAAATCTGTATTTGTGACCCTGTGTTTACCCTGGTGTTGTTGGCTTGCTCGTCCTGATTTTGTTCTCGTTTGTTAGGACTTTGGGGTTTGCCTGCTCTATGCCAGTGAGCTGGTGTCCCGGGCCTGGATAGCTCTTACCTGGCGTTCCTCAGTGTTAGTGGGGCCTGACTTCAGCAGGTATCTCACTCTCTACTTTTTAAACATTGGATATTTATTCAAATGAGAACTTGGTTGCTATTTATACGACTGTTGCTTATTTTTTTCCCCTTTTTGACTTCTGTATGTGGTTCCAGACCCCTCAACCTCCTTCCTCACACTCTGAGACTCAATACTGGCTTGTTTCTTTTTCCTATGTAAATGATTACTTTTCTAGTAAGATCATGCAACTTAGCTATAAGGTTCTAGTGCCAGCTACATACATAACTTAGGTCAACGTAAGTGAAACACATTCTCTCCCTTTTAAACCTGTGTCACTGAGATCATGGGCTTGCTACTCTAAGTTCAGTCTGAGGATGAGCAGGGTTAGCACCTTGGGGGAATTTGTTAGAAATGCAGAGCCTCAGGCCTCACCTCAGGCTTACTGAATTAGAATCCACATTTTTTTTTATTGAAATATAGTTGATTTACAATATTGTTGGTTTCAGGTGTACAGCAAAGTGATTCAGTTACATATATATTTCAGATTCTTTTCCATTATAACTTATTATAAGATACTAAATATAGTTCCCTGTGCTTTACAGTAAATCCTTGTTGCTTACCTATTTCATGTACAGTGGTTTGTATCTGTTAATCCCATACTCCTAATTATTCCCTCCCCCTCCTCCGTTTCCTCTTTGGTAACTAAGTTTCTTTTTTATATCTGTGAGTCTGTTTATTTTGTTTATAGATTCATTGGCATTTTTTAGATTCCATATTTGAGTGATACCATATGATATGTGTCTTTCTCTGTCTGGCTTAGTATATTCTCCAGGTCCATCTATGTTGGTGCAAATGGCAATATTTCAATATTTCACTCTTTTTTTATGGCTGAGTAATAATTCTGTTGTGTGTGTGAATTTGGGTTGTTTGCATGTCTTGGCTATTATAAATAGTACTGCTATGAACATTGGGGTGCACTTATCTTTTCAAATTAGGGTTTGCATCTTTTCTGGGTATATGCCCAGGAGTGGGATAGAATCCAGTTTAACAAGAGCCCCAGGTGATTACTATCCACATAATTACAAACTGATAAATGGTATAGCTCCTCCTCTAGGATGAACTGCTACCACCTGACTAAGCATGGCTCACAATCTTAGCATGTCACTAGTTCATCCAACTTCCTTATCACTACTGATGTAATTATTACAAACCTATGTTGGTTGTTTCCCTCTGACAATATGAACTCTAATGATGCTGCTGGAACCCAGGAACTCACTGTGTACAGTTGAGATTTGTTGCTTCCTGGGTTGTCTCTTTGGCAAGGCATTTCCAACTGAGAGGACTACTTCCCTGAGCATGCTTTTTCCAGCTTTCTTGAGATATAATTGAGATATAGCACTGTGTAAGCTTAAGGTGCACAGCATAATTATTTGACTTACATACAGCATGAAATGATTACCCCAGTAAGTTTAGTAAACATCCATCAGCTCATATAGATACAAAATTACAGAAATAAAATACATAAAAATTTTCCTTTGTGATGAGAATTCTTAGGATTTACTCTCTTAACATCTTTCATATATAACACATAGCAGAGTTAATTATATTTATCATGTTGTCCATTGCATCCCTAGTACTTAGTTATAACTGAGAGTTTGTACCTTTTGACCACCCTCATCCAATCTCCCCTCCTTGACCCCCCGCCTCTGGTAACCACAAATCTGATCTGCTTTTTTTTTGTCATGATCTTATGTGGGTTTGGATGAAAGGCAGGCTAAGAGTGCAGGGTGGATGAGTCCCACAACACTGTATATCAGGTGTTCATTGTAATGCTGGCCCATAGTAGATGACCATTCAAACAGCTCTCACCAGCATTTAACATGGGGATCAGGCTGGGTGAACTAACTACCCCAGGGTTTGTGTAGTAGATGGGACCAGCAGTTGTGGTCTGGATGGTGATAGGTGAATGGTCTTTTTTTTCGAGATGCTCATCTCTCTTGGAGCAGGATTCTAACCAGTGAGGACTGATTTCCTCACCTTTCTGGCTCTTTTTTTTTCGCTGCACATTCTGGACTTAATCCTAAACCTGAGAGTTAGACTTCTTGTGTCAACCAGACAGGTAGGAGATGATGAGGTGCAGGGTGATCTGCCTTCTGGCTGTATTATAAATCTCAGGCTTCAGGTGCTGTCTGACCTCATTGTCATGGCCAGGGGCTGTTAAGGGCTGAAAATCCCCTTGTATGGGAGATGCAGGAAGCCTGAGGCCCTGTTTGTTGGTAGCTAGTTTGAATACAGTGGCAAGCCGGTGATAAAAATAAGGGAAGTGGGCCAGGAGTGGTGGTAGGGAAGAGTGAGGGCTGTGAAGACAGGGAGTGTGCGTGCTCTGTCCAGAGAGGACAGCAGCTAAGGAGACCCAGGCGCCTGGTGGCGTGTAGGCATGTAGCCTAGAGCTGCCAGCTTTTCTGACTTCAGAAGCCAGAACTCTAGGAGATTCTTCCCCCACTCCCCAGTGTGACATAACAAGTATTTTGAAAAGTTGTCAAACAAAATTAAGTACCTCTTTAGGTTAAATTTGGCCTTTAAAGACCCTATTTTCACTTCTAGATGATGGCAACTTGAGCAAAGAATGAAAAATTCCATTACTGGGTATTGATAATCATTTATCAATATGGATCTGTCTTGTTCCAGAGGCTTTTGATCCAATTCCCCAGCTTGGCTTTACTTATGTGGTAAGCAACAGATAATGATTCAACAACCGCTATTTTAATGTTCATTAAAATAGAACTGAGGGTGCTGCTCCAAGCTTGGTACAGAAATGGATCTAGATATGTATATTCTATATTGGATTCTATCCTTCTCTCCTGCTTTTTTTCCTCCAACAATCACACTGAAATGAAATAATTTAACCTAAGGCTACTAATGGCATGTGGTGTTATTACAAATCTATGACACTAATTTAAGCATAGGAAAGTGAAGAGGGAACACCACTGGCTGAACAACAATGAGTAAATCTAGTCAACTGCTGTGAGTCTAAATGTTAGGTGCTGCTACTTTTCTCTGGAGATACTGGTGAATATTCTTCCAAAAGATAAACAGCATATACACATAAGTGTGAAAACATTTGAATGTTACAGAAATCTCCAGAATGTGCAGCAGAGACATGTTAAAGCCAGATAACTCTTCATAAGTTACTAGCTCAAGATTTGAAGTCTTCCTTACTTATTTTTAAGGATTCTAACACCAAAATCCACAAATGCCAGTGTAAATAAGTCATATAAATTTCTTGAATCAAGGGCCAACCAATACTACTTTTGACAACTCTCAATGTTTTTAACTATCAGAATCCTTTCTTAGGGTCCGTATTTTTTCTTTTTTGTGGGTGTGACTCACCCAGTTTACCAAGTTTTGAGAAGTTTTAAAAATAAAATTCCCATTTTAAAAGATGGACTGAATACTTCAGACTAGGAGAAGCCAGTTTAGAAAGTATATACTTAAAACTCTCCTCAGCCAGGCAGAAACACTACCTGGCTGGGGCCACCTGGATCTGTATGTTCTGACTGTCTTGATGCCATGTAACCTGGGTGTTAGGGGATCTACAGGATTGCCTATCTGATCTTGAAAGACTTTGGGTTGCCTAGAGCTGGCCTTGGGATTGAATACTGTATAACTATATGAGATAGCTATCCCCTGCCTAAAGGCATCCTGAATCAACCAGAAGGCATTTTTCACCATTTACCATCTTAGACTTCTGAGCTACTGTATCCTTGCATTTTGGTATTGAATTCCCCTTATTCCAAAAGCTCAGACATTATTTAAGTAGTTGCTTATACTTTCTAAGAAGGTTTACTCTATCCTGTTCCAAGCCTCCTAAAATTGTTAGGATCCATGATTCATGTCTTCAAATTATTTTAGTTCTAAGGACTTTTTAAACAAATCTTCACTAACTGTTCACCTTTTCCTTATCATTCTAAATGTTTCTTTATCCTGTCCTTCAAACAAAACCTACATCTGTCCCCTTGGAGCCGACAGGTCGTATACAATGAATTAGTTGGAGACTAAAATATGCCTGCTGCTTTGCTACTCAAAACAAACAAAAAAGCCCCCCCCCCCCCACCAAAACGAGTTTCTTCCATGACCAAACTATGGATTTCGACTATCAGTCACTAAAGTTCTTAAACTTGACTTCTCTGAGCTTCATGCTGCTCATGTTTACCTATAGCTCATCGTCCAATGGACAGAGCCCGATATGAATGGGCCATCTGGTGATAGATTCTTGGAGCTCCAGTGTCTGAGCACATAGCATGACTGCCCAGCATGGTTCTCTCTCTCTATCTTGCTGGCCATACTTTCGCATTCCTGATTAGATGTCTGCTTTCAAATCCAGATATTAAGTCCAATAACAAGTGTTATATAAGTTGTATTTAACATCCACAGAACTCTGTAGGCCACCAGATTATGGAGAACAGACACGTGCCTCACACTTTTAAACTCATGGTAGTCCCTCCTCTCAGTCTATAAAGGCCAAAACTATCCAGGGGTCAGGGGTACAGAAAATTCAGTTACTTTGTATTTTCAAAATAACCATAAACTATTTTTTTTACCCTTAAAATTTGAAGAATTCTTTGGCAGGGAGTTGTAGGACTTAGAAAAGTAGTTCTCCTACATATTCTGAGTACTAGTGAGAATATAAATTAGTATAATGTATCTAGAAAGAAATCTGGCAGTCATCATATATGGTTATTCCCTTTCCAGGAATTTGTCTTAAGGGAAATTATGTTAATGTCAATAAAAGTATCTGTACAAGACCAATTTTATTGATAATAAAAAGAAATGAGCAACAAACAAATAGAACAGTTATTCTATAGTAGTCTATGGAGTACTGGGCACTCATTAAGAATCATATTTTGATAATATTTGGGGAAAATAATCATGTTATTGCAAAAAAGGAAGATACAAAAGTAAAGTGTGATGCTAGTCTTATAAAAACACATAACTTTTCTTTTCCTCATAGGCTGTCATTGGGTAATAGGATTGGGGTCCTCTGTTTTGTTATCTACATTTACTGTATTTCTTTTCTATTGCTTTTAGAACCAGAAAGTCATGAAAGTTATTGAATGATCTGATTCATTGACTGACACTTTTACTGTCTTGTATTGTTGCTACTCTACAGCGTGGGAGAGATGGTTCAGTTATAGTGTCTAAAATCTGGCATATATTGGTTTGACTTTGCCTGGTGTCACCATGAAGGGAAGTCATTACAGAACAGGGAGAGTATAAATGGGAGTTAGCATCAAACACTCCATGAGGAGGGTTCTATTTCTAGAACTGTTTACAGTATGTAAGGCCTGCTTCTTTCATTTTTCTATGCTGTCATCCTTGTGCTTACCCGTGTTTTGAATTCATCTTCCATGTTTCTAAGTGCTTCCTCCCCACCCCCCATTCCAGACTAGATCCTCTGTCTTGACAGGAACTACCTATTGTGAAATGCCCAGGACTTAGTCCATCATGAATGACTAGCTGTTGTATGCCAGTGGTTTGTGGTAGGGTTACAAGATTTTATCCATTAGGAGATGAAGTTACCAAGACCTGAGTGATGTGTTAACATCCCATCAAAGCCAACTGTCGTTCAGGATTAGGGTACACATGTGGAGGTTGATTAAACATCTAAAGAGTCAGGGCAGAAGCACCTTATATGACAAGCTAATTCTTAGAGATCACTTGCTAATGTATTTGAATAGCCTATTTATTCTCACACTCCTGTAATTTGGTTTATTAATAATCTCATATTACTAAGGGAGTATGTAAATTTCATAGTGTTGCTAGATAAAATACAGGATACCTGGTTATATTTGCTTTTCAGATAAACAACAAAAAAACTTAAATTATTTTTCAATAAGAATATACCAGATATGTTCCAGTATAAGTATGCCTCTGTGGGTTCGTCACCAGTTGTGGGTTCTGGCCAGCAGAAGTCCCACCGAAACGGAATGAATTACTCAAGACTCTGTGGTAAAGTCAAGAGAGCGAGAGGGAGTCGGGAGCCAACTCCACGAACCTCTCAAATGCTCCCATATTTATTGTGTACAATCAAAGGGGAAATCACTGACAATTGTGTGATGGAATGCAGGAATTTAGGGAAAGACAGGGTGGGATCTAGATTGTAGAGTCTGGCTCAAAGTCAGAAGACCCTTTATGTTTTGGTAAGTCATGTTCGTGTTGACATCAGCGAGCCTTACAGCTTATCAGGGCGGAACGTCTGAGAAGAAGCTGCTTAACATTTTTCTTGGACTCAGGTGGCTGTGCCTGTCTTAGGTTGCCCCCCTCTAGGGGTGTTACCCGTCATTGGCTAACCAGCCTTCTCACCTCTGAGTCTGCAGCTTTTTATAACTTGTTTACCATTCCAGCCCAAGACTCATTCCTTTGGGGGCCTACAGTTTACCTTTAGGGAAGTCATGGGAAGAGGGGAGCAAGATACATTCTTATAGATATGTTAAAGCAGACCACCAGCCCAGCCAGTTCCTTGCTTTGGGGATAGAAGACTATCTAACAGCAGGCACGCCCAGCGCTTACAGCCAAGGGTCTGGGTCCTTGCTTTGCAAGGAGCAGAGTGCTATCTAAAACCTCAACTGTGCAAGCAAGGCAGTTACTAAGTACATTTGCTCTTCTTTAAGGAGACAAGCGGCTGGGGTCTGTTAGAATTTGTTAACCCAATCATGGGCTCCGACGTGCCTCAAATACTACATGGGCGATATATGCAAATTATTGTTTATCTGAAATTCAAATTTAACTGGTTATCTTAGATTTTCATTAGTTAAATCTGCCCTAAACTTTGAGTACTGTACTTTGCTTACAAAGTAGCGAATGCTAAACTTGAAAGTAGTTCTGATAGATTTCAAAGCTTGTTCTCTTAACCTTTTAAGTTGTTGCCCGTTTTTCCAGTTGTGTGGATTTGGCCAACGTGGGAGAGGCTAAGGCTTGGCATGTGAGTGTCCAGAGGTCAGTGTAGATACTGGATTTATACCAGCAAGATTACTGTGCATCTAATGAACGCCTAACTGATTCATGCAGGA